>NC_083232.1:4760443-4785376 GCF_032191835.1 Heteronotia binoei | reverse complement strand
GCCCATGGAGACATCTCTCTCCTCTCAGCAAAGAGAGGCCTGAGATGCTGATGGGCAAGATAAGGGTGCAGCTGCTCAGAGGTCTGAAGATCGGAACCAGCTGCTTCTCTTGGTTTCCTTTCCTCTGTGTGTGTGTGTGTGCGCGCGCGTGCAAAAGCCAAATAAAGCAGGGGTGACCAACTGTAGCTCTCCAGATTTTTTTTGCCTACAACTCCCACCAGCCCCAGCCATTGGCCATGCTGGCTGGGGCTGATGGGAGTTGTAGGCAAAAAACATCTGGAGAGCTACCGTTGGCCACCCCGGAAATAAAGGGATGGAGGACAGAACTGGCTCTAGGGGAAGGATCACTCGAGAAGAGAGAGATGTTCTTCCTGATGTTGCTATTTTGTGTTGGGTTTCATAAGTGATGAATAGAGTTGTTGGGATCCAAATGGCGGCTGAAGGTCTCCTGGAACAACAACTGGTTTCCAGACATAGGGTTGCCAGGTCTGATTCAAGAAACATCTGGGGACTTTTGGGGAGTGGGGCCAGGAGCAAGGGTGTGACATGCATGATTGAACTCCAAAGGGAGTTCTGGCCATCCCATTGAAAGGGACAAAAAGCCTTTTAAATGCCTTCCCTCCATTGGAACTAATGAAGGATGGGGGAACACCTTCTTTTGGGGCTCATAGAATTGGACCCTCTAGTCCAATGTTTTTAAAACTTGGGGGTTGTTTTGAGGAGAGACACCCGATGCTATGCTGGAAATTTGGTGCCTCTGCCTCAAAAAACAGCCTCCCCCGAGCCTCAGATACCCATGGATTGATTTTCCATTATACCCTATGGGAATGGGTCTCCATATGGAATAATGGAGTGCCCAGCAGAGATTTCCCTCCCTCTCCTGCTTTTTGATTACTCTGAAGTGGGGGGAGGGCCTCCAAACCGGGGGATCCCCTGCTTCCACCTGGGGATTAAGGCAACCCAACAGAGTAATGTGGAAAATGGAGCAGGCAAACAGCACAAAGGCATCTGGGAAAAACCAGCCTCTATAAATATGAAAAACGCTAATCATATATTTAATACAAATTCACAGGGTGCTTGCTACTCAATGCAAAAATATGCTATCATCAGAATGATAGGCTCTTTTTTTGTAAACTCTTAGAGGATTGGCTACCTCGGGGAAGGGATGCTCTAATATGCAAAGGAGTTCCTGCTAGAATTCCACCCCGGATGTACAAATCCGTCTCTCTCTGTGTGTGTCAAGTGACAGGTCACAGTTGAGTTATGGCAGCCCCTTAGGGTTTTCAAGGCATGTGATTATGTGGCGGTGGTTGGCCATCGCCTTCCTCTGCAGAGCCTTCCTTGGTGGTCTCCCATCCAAGCGCTGACCAGCTTAGCTTCCAAGATCTGACTAGATCAGGCTATAGCGGGGGTGGCCAAACATGCTTAGTGGAAGAGCCACATGGAATAAAAGTTAGATGTTTGAGAGCTGCAAGGCATCAACGCCAGATGTTTAAGAGCCGCGAGACAGAAGGGAGGGAAAGAGGGAGGGAGGAAGGAAAATAGATGGAGGAGAGGAGGAGAGGTGGAAGTAAAGCAACTTTAACTTTAAATGCATTCCCCAACCTGCAGGCTGGGTTGGTTTGGAGAAGTGATGTAATGAGGCCAAACATGCTTAGTGGAAGAGCCACATGGAATAAAAGTTAGAAGTTTGAAAGCTGCAAGACATGAACACCAGATATTTAAGAGCCGTAAGGAGGGAGGAAGGAAGGAAGGAAGGAAGGAAGGAAGGAAGGAAGGAAGGAAGGAAGGAAGGAAGGAAGGAAGGAAGGAAGGAAGGAAGGAAGGAAGGAAGGAAGGAAAATAGATGGGGGAGAGGAGGAGAGGTGGAAGTAAAGGAACTTTAACTTTAAATGCATTCCCCCAACCCGCAGGCTGGGTTAGCTTGGAGAAGTGATTTAAAGAGGGAAATGTCTTCTTCAGGCCAGCCAACGGGGCGGTGGGGGCTTCAAGAGCCACACAATATGTGTGAAAGAGCCACACGAGGCTCCCGAGCCAGTTTGGTCACCCCATATGGTCACCCCTTGCACATCCCACGAATCTGTCTAGCAGGTGAACTTCTTTTGGATTTGTTGGTGATACTGATTAGGGGCAACACATCTCAAACTGACAACAATTTCTTGTAGAACTTGGAATTTTGTGAACCCTTACTTCTCAGCCTTCCGGGATCTAAGCTTCTCACAAGCCTTCTGTGACATCATAGCAGCTAAGCCAATCGCAGCAACGGGTGCCATGATGCCTCTGCTCGCTACCTGTGATAGGGTCTGAAGGGCTGTGTTTTTGTCAGCTCCGTTTCGTGGTCCCTAATCACCTGCCGACATTAACAAACTCCTTGTGATTCAACAGAATGCAATGTCCAGAGAGAAAATGCCTATCATATCGAGGTCATATCGAGAGAGCCAGTTTGGTGTAGTGGTTAAGTGTGCGGACTCTTATCTGGGAGAACCGGGTTTGATTCCCCACTCTTCCACTGGCAGCTGCTGGAATGGCCTTGGGTCAGCCATAGCTCTCATAGAGAGCCAGTTGGGTGTAGTGGTTAAGTGTGCGGACTCTTATCTGGGAGAACCGGGTTTGATTCCCCACTCTTCCACTGGCAGCTGCTGGAATGGCCTTGGGTCAGCCGTAGCTCTGGCAGAGGTTGTCCTTGAAAGGGCAGCTGCTGTGAGAGCCCTCTCCAGCCCCACCCACCTCACAGGGTGTCTGTGGTGGGGGAGGAAGGGAAAGGCGTGTCAGGCGATGGAGGTTCAAAGTAAACAGGCTTCCATTTGTTTCAATGTTAAGGCATTTATTTGATGTCCCAAGGCTCTGAACACGGTAGCATTGGAACTGATAACATTCGGCGGGGAAAGGCTCAGCTTTAAAACGTTTGCATCAAAGGGTTTCTAAACAATACTACATTCTCACACTTCTGAACTCAAAGTAACACCTTCCCTGCTCCTTATCGCGGTTCTTCTTCTCACGGAGGAGCCCTGTTGTCTCTCCTTGAGGCATGCTATCTTCAAAGAACTGTTGCTTTGTTAGCACTATGCAAAGGAATTCACAGCCGGGATTAGTAACATCTCTAAAGCTACTTTGATATGCAAGGTCTCTGTTTCATAGTTAGTAACAACTGTTCAAAATGGAGTTAGTCAGGTCAAGCTAAACATTGCATTTCAGTGAGTTTCACCCTCACAAAATATCTAAACTCTCCTGTGCCTGACAAGGAGATTGTAAGCCGCTCTGAGACTCTTCGGAGTGGAGGGCAAGATATAAATCCAATATCTTCTTCTTCATCTTCTTCTTTCTCACATGGCTTGGAGGATTCTTAACTCCTCCAGTGGTTTCCCCCCACTCCTTTTCTTTCACTAATGTGAATGACTCTCTCTCTCTCCGCCCTCTCCGGGTTTTTCATTAAGCCCTGTCAACAAAGTTTCCAGTCCATAAGAAATAATGCCCTGGGACAAATAGAAAACATAAGAGTGAAGGAAGATAAAAATATATTTTCCCTCAGACCTCTATACGTGAGCCTTGGGACCTTGGAGGAACTCCTAGAGGTCTTAATGTGTTTTGAAAATATGCTTGAATCGCCGAGCGTTTTCTATGTAATTATAGAGCGGGATCGGGCAGAACACAAGGCACCCTCTCTTTGTGCTTCTCAACGTTTTTCTAATTTTTTTTTTCATAGTAACTTTTCAGAGCTACGTTCTATTTTGGAAACTTCGGTTTGCGAGTAACTTTATCCGTGTGGTTTCACCCCATCGGGGACTGAGTTGGAGGCTCAGTGAGAAAGAAAGAGAGAGGCGGGGGGGGGGGGGGAAATCATATCGAGAGAGCAAATCATAAAGCGCGCATAGCTCTGGAAAAGCGAGGCCTGCTTCATGCAAAGAGGGATTCTGGGATGAGGGTTCAGTTTGGGGGCCTCATTCTTGGGAGGGCAGGCTGAAAGTTCAGAGCTTCACACTCACTCGCTCACTCACTGGCTGCTTCTAACAAAGGGGTCCCCCCCCCTTTTTTTGACCCTGGGAGCACCTGAGGAATTCTAACACAGCGCGATGGGCGCAGCCACAAAATGGCTGTCGAAGGAGGCAGAGTCAGCTCCCCTTCAGACACACAGAGAAGATCCTTGTGTGGCGGTGGCAGTAGGGTTGCCAAGTCCAATTCAAGAAATATATGGATACTTTGGGGGTGGAGCCAGGAGACTTTGGGGGTGGGGCCAGGAGACATGGGGGCGGAGCCAGGAGCAAGGGTGTGACAAGCATAATTGAACTCCAAGGGAGTTCTGGCCATCATATTTAAAGGGACAGCACACCTTTTAAAATGCCTTCCTTCCATAGAAAATAATGAAGGATAGGGGCACATTTTTGGGGGGCTCATAGAATTGGACCCCCTGGTCCAATCCTTTTGAAACTTGGGAGGTATTCTGGGGAGAGGGACTAGATGCTATACTGAAAATTTGGTGCCTCTACCTCAAAAAACAGCCCCCCCAGAGCCCCCAATACCCACAGATCAATTCCCCATCATTCCCTATGAGAATTGTTCATGGAGGTGAATAATGGCTTTGGGGGTGGGGCTTCCCCCGCCGGCCAGCTGGCTGGGAGAGGGGGGAAGCCTGTAAAACCGGGGGATCCCCCACTGGGACCTGGGGATTGGGAAGCCTAGGTGGCAGCTGCTGCCGGAACAAATTGCCATTGGCCACTCAGAATCCGCGAGTTCAAGGGATTTTGTTGTTGTTGTTCAGTCACACAGTGGAGTCCAACTCTTTGAAACCCCGTGGACCAAGTCACGCCAGGCCCTCCTGTCTTCCACCATCCTCCGAAGTCTGCTCAAATTTGTGTGTGTTACATCAGTAACGCTGTCCAGCCATCTCCTCTTTTGCCGCCCCCTTCTTCTTTTGCCTTCTGTCTTTCCCAGCATCAGGATCTTCTCCAGGGAGTGCTCCCTTCTCATTGGGTGGCCAAAGTATTTCAGTTTCAGCTTCAGCATCTGACCTTCCAGGGAACAGTCTGGGTTGACTTCCCTTAGGATTGGCTGATTGGATCTTCTTGCAGTCCAAGGGACTCTCGAGAGTCTTCTCCAGCACCACAGCTCGAAAGCATCTCTTCTTCTGCGCTCGGCCTTCCTTATGGTCCCACAGCCATACATTACTACTGAGAATACCATCGCTTTGACTATACGGACTATTGTTGGCAGGGTGACGTCTCTACTTTTTATTAAACTGCCTAGGTTCGCCATAGCTGTCCTCCCAAGGAATAATTCTGCTTTGAAGCCCTAACTTGGATGGCCCAGGCTAGCGCAATCTTTCCTCATTTCAGAAGCTAAGCAGAGTCATCTTGGTTCACCAGCCTCCAGGTGGGGCCTGGAGATCTCCTGCTTTTACAGCTGCTCTCCAGCTGGAAGAGATCAGCTCCCCTGGAGGGAATGGATTGCCGTAAGTCAGTTCTCACTTGATGGCACTTTCCACCCCCACCAATTCTGCTTCGTAATCTTTAATTAGAGAGAGCCAGTTTGGTGTAGTGGTTAAGTGCATGGACTCTTATCTGAGAGAACAGGGTTTTATTCCCCACTCCTCCCCTTGCAGCAGCTGGATTGGCCTTGGAACAGCCATAGCTATAATAGAGAGTCAGTTTGGTGTAGTGGTTAAGTGCGCAGACTCTTATCTGGGAGAGCCGGGTTTGATTCCCCACTCCTCCACTTGCAGCTGCTGGAATGGCCTTGGGTCAGCCATAGTGGTTAAGTGAGCGGACTATTATCTGGGAGAACTGGGTTTGATTCCCCACTCCTCCACTTGCACCTGCTAGCATGGCCTTGGGTCAGCCATAGCTCTGGCAGAGGTTGTCCTTGAAAGGGCAGCTGCTGTGAGAGCCCTCTCCAGCCCCAAACACCTCACAGGGTGTCTTGTGGGGGAGGAAGGTAAAGGAGATTGTGAGCCGCTCTGAGACTCTTCAGAGTGGAGGGCGGGATATAAATCCAATATCTTCTAATTAAAATACGGGGGCTTGTAAGCTGTGTTTGTTATGAACACGGCTTACGAGCCCAACCGTTTTAATTAAAGATTGTTGTGACGCCAACCATGAAAGCTTCAAGCTACAAAGTTCTGTTTAGGATTGCACTGTTAGTTTTTAATTTGATAGGCTGGAGGGTGAATGGCTTAGAAGAGGAAAGGGGGAGCGAGGTGGGGGGGAAATCTCTTAGGAAACCTTTTGCAGCCATTTTTCCTTAACCCGGATCAAGGTATTCATTCACTTATTAATAGAAGAAGAGGAGGAGGAGGAGGAGGAGATGATGATGATTGGATTTATACTCTGCCCTTCGCGACCTTAAGGAGTCCCAGAGCAGCTTACAATCCCCTTTTCCTTCCCCTTCCCAAAACTGACACCCTGTGAGCAGTGTTCCCTCTAAGCTGAGTTAATGTGAGCTAGCGCAAAGATTTTTAGCCTCCAACTCAAACGTTTTTGTCTTAGCTCAGGAAGGATGACCCCAGAGCACGCTCATTTATGCAGGAGGCCACAACTTTAATGCCAGGAACTCACAAAGTAGAATTTTTGCTCACGAGCCTCTGCAGCTTAGAGGGAACGTTGCCTTTGAGGTAGGTGGGGCTGAGCTGAGAGCTCTCCCATGACTGCTCTTGAGCAGAACTGCTCTCCAAGGTCACTCCATCAGGTGCATGTGGAAGAGTGAGGAATCGATCCTGGTCATCCCAAATAAGAGTCTGCGCACTTCACCACTACACCAAACTGGCTAGTTTGCTGAGACTCAAGGTGGATTGCATAGTATACGTCAGATACAATAGGATGAAACAGCCAGTGACTGGCTTACAGTTTAGTGTAGTGGTGAAGAATGCGGACTCTTATCTGGGAGAACCGGGTTTGATTGCCCACTCCTCCACTTGCAGCTGCTGGAATGGCCTTGGGTCAGCCATAGCTCTGGCAGAGATGTCCTTGAAGAAAGGGCAGCTGCTGTAAGAGCTCTCTCAGGCCCCACTCACCTCACAGGATGTCTGTTCTGGGGGAGGAAGTAAAGGAGATTGTGAGTCGCTCTGAGTGAGTGGAGGGTGGAATATAAATCCAATATCTTCATCTACCTCACAGGGTGTCTGTTGTGGGGTGGGGGAGGTAAAGGAGATTGTGAGCCCCTCTGAGTGGAGGTGGAATCTAAATCCAATATCTTCATCTACCTCACAGGGTGTCCTGTTGTGGGGGAGGAAGGTAAAAGAGATTGTGAGCTGCTCTGAGACTTTTCGGAATGGAGGGCGGGATATAAATCCAATATCTTCATCTTCCTCACAAGATGTCTGTTCTGGGGGTGGAAGGTAAAGGAGATTGTGAGTTGCTCTGAGTCTCTGAGTGCAGGGTGGAATATAAATCCAATGTCGTCTTCGTCTTCTCACTATTCCATGTGTCTTTGCAATGACATGCTAAATTCTGTGTTATCCAGGTCTGTGTGACTATTTCCAAAGCAACTGGAGATGTCTTTCTCGAGCCTCCATGGTTCTATTGCACTCACGGGGTTTTTTTTAAATGGGAAATTTTGGAACTGCACAGCACCGTGTGATTACACTTCACGCTCGCAGCGTGCCCTGCCGCAACAACCAGTGTGTCTTCTTCATGCGCCATCGCTTCCCTTATCAGGGTGTTGTCAGCTTCTCTGAAAATTGCTTATCACTTTTTTTTGGGGGGGGGGGTCTGCTAACAAAATACAGCTGTGCACAATGTGAATGTTGTGCTGATGTCAGATTGGAACAACACATTTTACATCTGGCTGCACATCGATAAAAAGCCTTGCTGCCTGGGTAAGATTGGTTGTTGTGCCTCAATAAGCCATTAAATTTGGTGGTTTTTGTTGGTTCAGATTGACCCACAGGACCCATCTCCAACTGCAGGCCATAAAACAAATGGAGAGAGGTTTTCCTGTTTGTTTCTGAAATAAGCAGATAAGAAGAGCCTTGCTGGACCAGACCTCCGGTTCATTTCGTCCCAGCATCCTGTCTCGCACAGTGGCCAACCAATTCCTCTGGAGGGCCAACAACAGGGCAGAGAGGTCAAGACCTTCCCTGATAAGAACCTAAGAAGAACCCTGCTGGGTCAGACTGGAGAGGGTCCAATCTAGACCAGCATCCTGTCTCACACAGTGGCCAACCAGGTCCTCTGGAGGGCCAACAACAGAGCAGAGAGGTCAAGACCTTCCCTGATAAGAACCTAAGAAGAACCCTGCTGGGTCAGACTGGAGAGGGTCCATCTAGACCAGCATCCTGTCTCACACTGTGGACAACCAGGTCCTCTGGAGGGCCAACATCAGGGCAGAGAGGTCAAGACCTTCCCCTGAGAAGAACCTAAGAAGAACCCTGCTGGGTCAGACTGGAGAGGGTCCATCTCGATCAGCATCCTGTCCTCACACAGTGGCCAACCAATTCCTCTGAAGGGCCAACAACAGGGCAGAGAGGTCAAGACCTTCCCCTGATAAGAACCTAAGAAGAACCCTGCTGGGTCAGACTGGAGAGGGTCCATCTAGACCAGCATCCTGTCTCACACTTGTGGCCAACCAGGTCCCTCTGGAGGGCCAACAACAGGGCAGAGAGGCCAAGGCCTTCCCCTGAGAAGAACATCAGAAGAGCCCTGCTGGGTCAGACTGGAGAGGGTCCACCTAGGACCAGCATCCTGTCTCGCACAGTGGCCAACCAGGTCCTCTGGAGGTCCAACAACAGGGCAGAGAGGTCAAGACCTTCCCTGATAAGAACCTAAGAAGAACCCTGCTGTGTCAGACTGGAGAGGGTCCATCTATACCAGAAGAAGAGCCCTACTGGAAGAACAGCCCTACTGGATCCATGCAGTGGTCCATCTAGCGGTCATCTGGCTCAGCATCTATGATCTAACATAGAGTTGCTCGTTTTCACTGCTGCAGCCCCTGGGTTGATACTTTCATTCATCCATCCGCTACAACCCCAAGATCACTGCCACAGGAGGTGGTGGCAGCTACAAGCATAGCCAGCTTCAAGAGGGGACTGGATAAATATCTGGAGCAGAGTTCCATCAGTGGCTATTAGCCACAGCGTATTGTTGGAACTCTCTGTCTGGAGCACTTGATGTTCTGTATTCTTGGTGCTTGGGGGGGGGGGGGTGCGGCGCAGTGGGAGGCCTTCTAGTGTCCTGGTCCCACTGGTGGACCACCTGATGGCGCTTGGGTTTTTTGGCCACTGTGTGACACAGAGTGTTGGACTGGATGGGCCGTTGGCCCGAGCCAACATGACTTCTCTGATGTTCTTATGCGGAGCAGAGGTTCATCAGAGGCTCTTACCCACAGCAATTGTTGGAACTCTCTGTCTGGGGCAAGTGATGCCTTTGTATTCTTGGTACTGAGTGGGGGCAACAGTGTCCTGGCTCCGCTGGTGGACTTTCTGATGGCACCTGGTTTCTTTGACCACTGCGTGATACAGAGTGCTGAATGGATGGGCCCGGGGCCCCTAAAGGTGTGGGAGACCATAGGCCAGTACCTGCTTGGTGTAATTGTTAAACTGGCTCTGCAGCCCTATGAGGGGCAGGAGTTGTGTAATAGAGGAAGCGATGCATTGCAGAAGTTGTAAAGCAAGAGGAGAGGGAGGAGAGGAGGAAGAAGAAGAATTGCAGATTTTTACCCTGCCCTTCTCTCTGAATCAGAGACTCGGAGTGGCTTACAATCTCCTATACTTCTCCCCCCACAACAGACACCCTGTGAGGCGGGTGGGGCTGAGAGGGCTCTCCCAGCAGCTGCCCTTTCAAGGACAACCTCTGCCAGAGCTCTGGCTGACTCAAGGCCATTCCAGCAGGTGCAAGTTGTCCCCATCTTCAAGAAGGGGAAAAAAGAGGATCCGGGTAACTATTGACCCGTCAGCTTGACATCTATACCTGGAAAACAAATCATCAAACAGTCGGTCCTGGAACATTTAGAAAGAATGGATGTGATTACTAGGAGTCAGCATGGGTTTCTCAAGAACAAGTCATGTCAAACTAACCTGATCTCTTTTTTGAGAAAGTGACTACCTTGCTGGATCAGGGGAATGCTGTAGACGTCATTTATCTTGATTTCAGTAAGGCTTTTGATAAAGTTCCACATACTATCCTTGTTGACAAGTTGGTAAAATGTGGTTTGGATCCTGTTACCATTAAGTGGATCTGTAACTGGTTGACAGATCACACCCAAAGAGTGCTTGTGAATGGTTCCTCATCCGCTTAGAGAGGAGTGACAAGTGGAGTGGCCTCAAAGATCTGTCCTGGGACCTGTTTTGTTCAACGTCTTTACAAAAAATATGGATGAAGGAATAGAGGGAATGTTTATTAAATTTGCAGATGATACTAAATTGGGAGGGGTTGCAAATACAGTAGAAGACAGAAACAGGATACAGGATGACCTTGACAGGCTGGAAAACTGGGCTAAAACCAATAAAATGAATTGTAACAGGGATAAATGTAAAGTTCTGCAATTCGGTAGGGAAAATCCAATGCATAGTTATAGGATGGGAGAGACTTGTCTTAGCAGTAGTATGTGCGAAAAGGATCTAGGGGTCTTAGTGAATCATACGCTGAACATGAGTCAACAGTGTGATGCGGTGTCTAAAAGGCAAATGCAATTTTGGGCTGTATCAACAGAAGTCTAGTGTCCAGATCACATGATGTGATAGTATCGCTTTACTCTGCTCTGGTAAGACCTCACCTGGAGTATTGGGTTCAGTTTTGGGCATCACATTTTAAGAAAGATATAGACAAGCTGGAACGGGTCCAGAGCAATGTTCCCTCTAAGCTGAGTTAGTGTGAGCTAGCTCATAATTTTTTAGCCTCCAGCTCAAACATTTCTGTCCCAGCTGAAGAACAATGGCCCTATAGCAAATTAATGTATGCAGTTACTCACAAACTTTTTTTTTAAATGTTTTTTTTTAATTGTAAAAGAGAGATAGATATACATGACAAGAAATAAACACGACAAAAAGAAACAAGAAAAGTAAAAACATAGACATATATCAACACACAATCAAACCACAAATAACAATAATACAACACATTTACCCACACCCACACACTGGGAGATGGAAAGGATAAAACTACGAATAAGTTTTTATTGCTCCAAATCAAAACCTCTGCTTTTTGCCCAATTATACACGGGTTCCCATTCCTCCTGACATTTTTGCAAATTACCATCTCTTAATCTTGTGGACATTAAATCAGATTCGGCGGTATCTAACAACTTGTTAATAAATTCCTCCCTATTAGGAATATTGTTCGTCTTCCAGTATTTAGCATACAAAATCCTAGCGATAGTGACTATATATAATACCAGCTTCAATTTTGGTATAGGGAGGTTTTGTCTACAGATACCTAACAGATACAGTTCTGGAACATGGTTAAGTTGTACCTTTAAGATTTTTTGAATCCAAATATTAACTTGCGACCAATATTTTCTCGCTCGATTACATTGCCACCATATATGAAATAGCGATCCTTTAGCTCCTTGACACTTCCAACATTTGTTTGAATATGTGGGGTATATTTTTGCCAGTCTATCTGGAGTAAGGTACCATCTATGTACCATTTTATATAAATTTTCTTTAAGATCTGCTGGTCTTATTAGTTTAACGTTCCGTTTCCACAGTTTTTCCCATTCTTCGATATCTATGTTGTAGCCAAAGTCTTTTAACCAACGGATCCATGTTTCTTTTACAACTTCATCTTGCATTTTGATCTGTAGTAACCAATCGTATACTTTAGAAATTATCTTATGCTTAGAGTCCAAGATAAGATCTAATTCAATAAGTTTACTGGAGAAACTTTTTTCTTTATCTTTCTGGAATCTTGATTTAACTTGGCACTGAAGCCACCAATTTAGCTTAGAAATTTCTTCCTCGATCAACTCATTCTGATTATTTAATAAATATGCATAGTCTTGTGGATTATCCCAGTCATATAGATTGGGGTGATTCAAGGCCTCTATTGGAGATAGCCACTTTGGAGTATAAGTATATTGCACTTTGATTTCATCCCAAATCTTGAACAAGGATTTTCTTATTTCATGTCTGAAGAAGCGACCCGTTTTTACAGGAGTTCGGTACCACATATAGTTATGCCATCCTTCTCCCAGTCCGGCACCCTCTAGAATCATTAATCTCTTATTATCCAACTTACACCAGGCTCTCAACCATGCAATGCAAGACGCCTTATAATACAGGTTCCAGTCTGGGAGAGCCAGGCCACCTCTTAATTTACTATCTTGAAGTACTTTCAGTTTTATTCTGGGCTTCTTGGCTTGCCAAATAAAAGTCTTGATCATAGAATTGAGTTGTTGGAAAAAGGATCTAGGCAAAGTAATTGGAATTGTTTGAAAAAGGAATAAAATCCGTGGGAGGATGTTCATTTTTATTGTAGCGATTCTACCTAAAAATGAAATCTGAAGGTCCTTCCAGATAATCAGGTCATTACGTATTTCTTTCAAAATTTTCTCGTAGTTATCTCTGTATAAGGTCTTAAGATCATTTGTCAGCTGAATTCCAAGATATTTTATCTTCTTTTCATACTTGAAACCTGAAAGCTGTTCTAATATTTCAATTCGAGCTTTCTCCATATTTTTCGCCAGAATTTTTGTCTTAGCAACATTCAATTTAAACCCCGAAATTTCTCCAAATTCTGACAACCTTTGCTTCAAAAAAGATATCGAAGAAATGGGTTGTTCCAAAATAAAAACCAAATCATCTGCAAATGCCAACGTCTTATATTCCACATCCTTTATTCTGGTTCCTTGGATACGTGTATCTTCTCTAATCTTCTTGATTAAGGGTTCTAGCGTCAAGATGAATAACAAAGGGGATAACAGACATCCCTGCCTGGTACCTTGTTCTATTTCTATTGAGTCAGACATCACACCGTTAAAGTTTACTTTCGCTACCTGTTTTGAGTAGATTGCTTCAACCATTCCAGAGTACTTTTCCCCACAACCGATTGCTGCCAATGACATCTTGATAAAATTCCAATTAACATTATCGAACGCCTTTTCTGCATCTACCAGGATAGTAGCAAATTCTTTGTCTGGATGCTCCTTATAGTACTCGATCAAGTTTAGTAGTATCCTCACATTCTGACTCATCAGACGACCTGGAACAAAACCGGTTTGGTCTTCATGAATTAGGCCGGCGATAACCTTCTTTAATCTATTTGCCAATATAGCAGCAAATATCTTGTAGTCACTATTCAATAATGAAATTGGCCTATAATTCTTAATTTCTGATGGATCCGTACCTTCTTTGTGAATAAGTGAAATTGATGCTTCTTTCCATGAATCAGGAATCTCTCCTAAATTGTAAACATTCTCAATTACTTTCTTGAAGGGAAGCAATAGTAGATCTTCAAAAGTTCTAAAAAATTCAATCGGAAGTCCATCCGGACCTGGAGTCTTGTTAGTTTTTTGTGCTTTAATTGCTTCCACTATTTCCTGCATTGAAATAGGATTCTCCAAACTTGTTTGCTGTTCCTTCGTTAATTGGTTCATTTTCAGATCTTTCATATAATCTTCTTGCTGTAATTTCACAATATTTTGTTTTCTATACAGATTCCCATAAAATCTTTGAATAATGTCTTTCAACTGCGCATTTTGAAACACTTCCTCATTATTTTCATTTTTCAACATCTTTATAATCTTTTTCTCTCTTTCCTTCTTCAGTCTGTAGGCCAACCATCTGCTTACTTTATTTGCGTTTTCAAAATGATTTAATCTTGTCCATTTTAATTTTTTCTCAATTTCTTCAGCCAAAAGCATGTTTATCTGATGCTGGATAACAGTAATTCTATTCTTCCTTTCTTTTAGATTGCCAGTTTTCTGCTGGTTCTCGTAATACTTCAGTTTTGTTATGAGTTCATTATAAGATTTCCTCTGGTCTCTCTTCCTCTTCACTGAGTATCTAATAGCGACACCTCTAAAGAAAGCCTTAAATGCATCCCAGATGACTGGAATCTTCGTGTCCTTCTCTACGTTCAAAGAGAAAAATTCCTTTATTTCTTTTTTAGCTATTTCCAAGAATTGGGGTTCTTTCAAAATTTGCAAATTTAGTGACCATCGATAGCTTCTTGGCTGCTCCTGAAAAACTAACAAAATTGGACTATGGTCAGCATACGACTGCGGGAGTATATCTGCTTGATTAATAGACAATATCATGCTCATGGATACCCAAGACATGTCTATTCTTGACCAAGATTTCTGCGCATGGGAATAGAAAGTAAAATCTGTTGTGTTCGGATTTTTGGTTCTCCAAGCATCCACTAAGTTTAGTTCTTCCGCCATTTTCAAAAAAGCATTGGGTAGTGCATTCCGGCTCTTCTTTTTTCGCGGATCATCATATTTTTTGTCCTTTTCGGCGTCAAATATTGCATTGTAGTCTCCAACAATGCAAAATCTGTCTGAATTGAATTCTCTAAGTTTAAGAAAAAGTGCTTGGTAGAATTTTTCTTGATTTTCGTTGGGGGCATAGATATTAGCAAGAATTGTCTTGAGACCATTTAATTCCAATTCAACCAAAATAATTCTTCCTTGTTCGTCCGAATATAGACAACTTGATTTGATTTGTGGAGATATAAATATAGCCACCCCCTTCTTCTTTTTGAGGGGATCACATGAGGAGTATAAGACACCCAATTTCTTATTATCTAAATACTTCAGGTTGTCCCTTCTAATATGAGTTTCTTGCAGACAAATGACTTGTGCACAGGATTTTTTTAGTTGTTGAAAAATCTTCCTTCTTTTTCCAGGTTCATTCAGACCGTTAACATTCAGAGAGAGAATTTTAGTTTCCGACTTGGGATTCATTTGGGAAGATCTATACTATCAGATATCTTCGCTTGATCTTTTTTGCTCTGCAGCCTAGTTTTAACCTTTTCAGATTTCTTTTTTGGAGTCACGTCAGTGGACTTCTTAGCACCCTCTGTTTCTGTTTCTTGTTCTTCTCCTGAATCCGAGCCGTTCCGCTTCACAAATTCATCCCAAAAATCCTCCATCTTCTCTTCTGTGGTGATATTGTATCTCTTAGTCTGAAATGTGAAAAAGAGACCCTGAGGGATTAGCCATCTAAATTGGATTTCATGCTTAATTAGCCAAGTAGACAATTTCTTGAACTTAAACTTTCTTTGGCGTACGCTCCAGGGTATTTCTTTTAGTATTCTAATCTTCGTGCCCTTCCAATCCATTTCACATTCTCTAGCTTTTCTTAAGATCTTGTCAACTGTTTCAGGGCGGACCAGCTTTACCTGCACCTCTCTAGGAAGTTTAAATTTCCTTGTATAATTCGAGGAGACTCTCTTGGCCCAAAGAATGTCTCTTGGACCCTCTTCTAGTAGCTCTTCGTCATCTACTATTAGGATGGTTGCAATTTTATTAATTAAATCCTCCTCTTTCTCTTCTGGCAAATTTTGAACTCGGAGAATAGTAGCAGCTTTCTCCATTTCAAGTCTCATCACCCTTTCTTCTAGGCCCATCAATTCTGTTTGATTTTCTCTAGCTATAGTAGCTGTTTGCTTGACTCGCTCTTCCATTCTGTCAACCTTGGCCGTCAAACCATGTACTTGTTGAGTATTGGCCAACAATTGCTTTTGAAATTCAACTAATTGATCATTAGTTTTTTTTACTTGGCTCATCAAGTCTGTCTTTAGCTCATCCAGGGCTTCCTGATTCTTTTTAAATCCAACTGTAACAGTATGCTGTAATCTCTCCAAAGCATCTTGGTTGCCTGAGGTTGGAGTAACCTTACCTCCTCCCGCTGGGGGGGTACCTTGTAAATATTTTTTAATCTTTGTTTCCGTCATAATGGAGAGAGACCAAACCTCCAATAAGTTAAAATCTAGTTTGAATTTCAATAACTCATTTAAAATATTCAGTATTAGGTAACAAATCAGATACTCAATCAATTGACTCAGTCACTTCCAATAGTCCTCTTAAAATTCAAACTACCCAAAGGCCCAATAGGAAAAACCAAAAAATCAATGGAGCAATTTACTACTATTAAAAAACAAAGCAAATAAATCAAATCTGGTAGCTTCAATCAAGTTCTGTCCAAATCTAATAACAATTCCTTCAAAATGCTTGGCCCATTAATGACTTAATTAAGGGTTAAGAAATAATTAACAAGTAGATTAACAAGTCGCTTACATGATTATTAATAACCAATGCTGTAGCACTGCAGCTGTTTCAAATTCTTGTATGAATTAAATATTTAGAATATCACTTATGTAGGAGTGAACCTACCCCTCTTCACCCAATATAACCACAAAATGATT
This sequence comes from Heteronotia binoei, assembly GCF_032191835.1. Taxonomy (NCBI): domain Eukaryota; kingdom Metazoa; phylum Chordata; class Lepidosauria; order Squamata; family Gekkonidae; genus Heteronotia; species Heteronotia binoei. Next base: position 4,769,081 of record NC_083232.1, on the reverse strand, counting down.
ACAGTGTCAAGGAAATAATAACTGAAGTATTCAGACAGTCTTGTCCTCTCAATACCTTCCTTCTTTCTTCTCTCTTCCCCTTCTGTTTAGCTTCTTTAGAAAACCTTAAAACTTGAAAAGTTACAGCTTTCAGCTTTCTGAGTTAACAGTTATATCAATATTAGCGATGTCCAGAATTAGGAATAACCAATGTTAGCAGTGTTGGCAGTAAAAGTCTGTCTATAATCCAAATCTTGACAGTAGCAAAGCCCAAGCTTCAAAACCCCATCTTCAATAAAGAGCAGCCGCAGCCGAGGCTGCTCAGAACTGCCACTTTACCCTTTGAACTGGAACTGAATAATCGCCTACGCAAGTCTTTGAGTTGAAATCCGTCTATAATCCAAGTCAATAGAAGTAGAAAAACCCAATCTTCAATAAATCGCAGCCGCAGCCGAGGCTGCTAAGAACTGCCACTTTACCCTTTAAATTGGAGCTAGACAAACGCCTACACAAGATCAATCTTCCTCTCACCAATCAAACATCCAGGGTGGCAAACACACAAGTAAGGAAGAAAAAGAAATAAGGGCAAGAAAAGCAAAATAAGATGAGAACAGGGCGGGGGGGGGGGGTTCAAAACTCTCCACTCATATTCAGAGAAAACTTTCCATTTCTATTTCGGCACTTCTCCAGCACCTCCTCCTCTTCCGTGTTTCAGCTCCTCCCAAGGACGAGTTTCAGATCGCGTCCGCCATTACTTCCTCCCAAAGTACCAACTTCAATCGCCAAAAGTAGTCTCACTCAGTCCACAAACAAGATTTTCCCCCCCTCCTACTTGAAAAATTTGCCCTTTAGTAAAAAGTTTCCGTTCCGCCAAGATCCTGCTGTTTCCAGTCGCTCATTCGCACCGCATCACCACCTCTAAATTGTGTTGCCTCGCCAGCCACATATGCACCCAAACAGCCATCTCGAGCAGCCTCACCGCCTCCCCTCTTTTCCTCCCCGCCACAGCGCGTTCCGATCCAACTCCTCTCACCTCTCCCGTCTTTCACGGCGTGAGCTGCTCGGTTCTTCTTTGCAAGGTATGGTATCCCATTTCAGAGAGAGCGCATTACGAGCTTTATTTAAGGGAGAGACGATTCCTTCCCAATCTCCCTTCTCCGGCGGCACAGTTAGACACCAGGGTGTTGATTGGAGGATCGGCCAGAGGGAAAACTGATTGCGGGCGAGGAACCTCCGTTCCTCCCCCGCCCTCAGAATGCCCCCCCAAGCTCCGGAGCGTCCTCGGACAGCTCCTTAAGGGGGTCTTTCCTGCTGGGAAGCCCCCTCGATTCCCCCTCAAACAGAGTTCTCCCCCAGACTGGGAAAAGAGCTCAGCACCACTCCGCCATCTTTCCGGAAGCCCGTTACTCACAAACTTTAACCCCAGGAGCTCACAACTTTAATGCCTGTAGCTCACAAAGTGGAATTTTTGCTCACAAGACTCCACAGCTTAGAGGGAACATTGGTCCAGAGGAGGGCAACGAAGATGGTGAGGGGTCTGGAGACGAAGTCCTATGAGGAAAGGCTGAAGGAGCTGGGGATGTTTAGCCTGGAGAGGAGGCATCTGAGAGGTGATAGGATCACCATCTTCAAGGACTTGAAGGGCTGTCCTATAGAGGATGGTGTGGAATTGTTTTCTGTGGCCCCAGAAGGTAGGACCAGAACCAATGGGTGGAAATTAAATCAAAAGAGTTTCCGGCTCAACATTAGGAAGAACTTCCTGACCGTTAGAGCAGTTCCTCAGTGGAACAGACTTCCTCGGGAGGTGGTGGGCTCTCCTTCCTTGGAGGTTTTTAAACGGAGGCTGGATGGCCATCTGACAGCAATGCGGATACTGTGAATTTAGGGGTAGGTATTTGTGGGTTTCCTCCATGGTGCAGGATGTTGGACTAGATGACCCTGAGGTCCCTTCCAACTCTATGATTCTAAATATGTCTAGGCAAGTGGAGGAATAGGGAATCAAACCCGGTTCTCCCAGATAAGAGTCCGCACACTTCACCACTATGGCTGACCGAGGCCATGCCAGCAGGTGCAAGTGGAGGAGTGGGGAATCAAACCTTGTTCTCCCAGATAAGAGTCCATGCATTTAGCCACTACACCAAACTGGCTCTCTATTAGAGCTATGGCTGACCCAAGGCCATTCCAGCAGCTGCAAGTGGAGGAGTGGGGAATCAAACCCGGTTCTCCCAGATAAGAGTCCGCACACTTAACCACTACATCCAACTGGCTCTCTATTAGAGCTATGGCTGACCCAAGGCCATTCCAGCAGCTGCAAGTAGAGGAGTGGGGAATCAAACCCGGTTCTCCCAGGTAAGAGTCCACGCACTTAACAACTACACCAAACTGGCTATTAGAGCTATGGCTGACCCGAGGCCATTCCAGCAGCTGCAAGTGGAGGAGTGGGGAATAAAACCCGCTTCTCCCAGATAAGAGTCCACACACTTAACCACTACACCAAACTGGGATTTACTAATTTTTTGCATATGCTTTATTCACATTTTTGTTGAAAGGTACCCTTCGGTCTTGTGAGCAGCATTCCCTCTAAGCTGAGTCGGTGTGAGCTAGCTCACAGTATTTTAGCCTTCAGCTGACACATTTTTGTCTTGGCTCATGAAGGATGGCCCCAGAGCAAACTCACCCATGCAGTCGCTCACAGCTTGAATGCCAGTAGCTCAAAAAGTAGAATTTTTGCTCACGAGACTCCACAACTTAGAGCATTGTTTGTTAGCACATTCGAGCTTTCCTTTAAGGCCGGTGGGGGGGGGGGGTTTCCTTTCTGTCCATCTTCAGGAACTGCCTGTGTTTGGAATTCCTGGGGTCTTGCGGGGATCTGGCTGACTTAAGTGGAAACGTAAATAAGGGCCGTTTAGCAGTGAAGGAAATGGTTCGTGGCATTTTTGCCTTACCCAACTAATCCCAGATAGCTGGGCCCAGAATCCTCCCCAGCCTTCTTTGAATTCTCCAGCCAGACCGCAGCGTTCCAGACAAGCCAAGTAACCATTCCAGTCCAGTGCGTTTTACAATAAACGCCGTAAGCAGGATCCAACTTGGTGTTTTCGTCTGTACGCTCTTGAAAAAACCCCGGTTACGTCCCAGAAACAGGGTCACCAGCTTCCGGGTGGGGCCTGGAGATCTCCCGGAATTAGAACGGATCTCCGGGTCACAGAGGTCAGTTCCCTTAGAGACAGGGTTGCCAACCTCCAGGCTAGGGTTGCCAATCCCCAGGTGGGGGCAGGGGATCCCCCGGTTTGGAGGCCCTCCCCCCGCTTCAGGATCATCATAAAGCGGGGATAGGGGAGGGAAATGTCTGCTGGGAACTCTATTATTCCCTAGGGAGATTTATTCCCATAGAAAATAATGGATCTGTGGGTATCTGGGGCTCGGGGGGGGGCTGTTTTTTGAGGTAAAGGCACCAAATTTTCAATATAGCATCTAGTGCCTCTCCCCAAAATACCCCCCAAGTTTCAAAAAGATTGGACCAGGGGGTCCAATTCTATGAGCCCCCAAAAGAAGGTGCCCCTATCCTTCATTATTTCCTATGGAAGGAAGGCATTGAAAAGGTGTGCCGTCCCTTTAAATGTGAGGGCTAGAACTCCCTTTGGAGTTCAATTATGCTTGTCACAGCCTTGATCTTGGCTCCACCCCAATGTCTCCTGGCTCCACCCGCAAAGTCCCCAGATATTTCTTGAACTGGACTTGGCAACCCTACTTCAGGCGGCATCTGCAGCTCTCCCACAATTGCAATTGACCATGAGATGAACCGATTCAGTCCCCCTGGAGAATACGGCTGCACTGGAAGAAGGATTCTATGGCACTGCACCCTGTTGAGCTCCCTCCCCTCCCCCAAACTGCACCTTCTATCGTCTCCACCCTCCTAAATCTCCAGGTGTTTTCCAGCCCAGAGTTGGCAACCCTATCTGGAGTAGGGTTGCCAAGTCCAATTAAAGAAAAATCTGGGGACTTTGGGGGCGGAGCCAGGAGACTTTGGGGGTGGAGCCAGGAGACCTTGGGGGTGGAGCCAGGAACAAGGATGTGACAAGCATAATTGAACTCCAAGGGAGTTCTGGCCATCACATTTAAAGGGACAGCTCACCTTTTTAAATGCCTTTCTTCCATAGGAAATAATTAAGGATAGGGGCACCATCTTTTGGGGCTCATAGAATTGGACCCTCTGGTCCAATCGTTTTGAAACTTGGGGGGTATTTTGGGGAGAGGCACTAGATGCTATACTAAAAATTTGGTGCCTCTACCTCAAAAAATAGCCCCCCCAGAGCCCTCAATACCCACGGATCAATTCCCTATTATTCCCTATGGGAATTGTTCTCCATAGGGAATAATAGAGTGCCTAGTAGACATTTCCCTCCCCCCCAACGCTTTCTAAAGGAAGGGGGAGGGCCTCCATACCAGGGAATTCCCCCCTCCCTGCCCCCTCCCTCTCTCACACACACAAACAAACACTTACCGCACTTGGTCTTCTTCCCTCTGCCTGCTCTGAAAACGAAAGCAAAGAAAGGGCGGGGCTGTTCTCCGAAGCCCTTCCTGTTTCCTCCTTCCTGCCCAGCCTTAAAGGGGCAGAAATTTTACAAACTGCTCAGGACTCAGGAGCTCTACACCAACATGAACGCTTCAGGTATGTTCTCCCCCCCCCTACACCCCCCCACCCCCCCGCTTCCTGATTTCTGGAGACTGGGGGATGAAGCTGGGAACCCAGGAGCCTCCCGGAAAAGCGGGGGGATTGGGAAGCCTAATCTGGAGAAAAGGGCTGTTTTGAAGGGCGGACTCAACAGCAGGGGTCCCCAAACTTTTTAAGCCTTTGGAATTCTGCTGCAGGATGAGGGGCGCAATCCTAAAATGGCTGCTACAGGAGGTGCAGCCATTGACAAAATGGCTGCCGCAGGAGGAAGTCCAAGTGAGCAGACACGTTAAAACGGATAAAAGGAAGTCCTTCTTCACCCAAAGGGTGATTAACATGTGGAATTCACTGCCACAGAAGGTGGTGGCGGCCACAAGTATAGCCACCTTCAAGAAGGGTTTAGATAAATATATGGAGCACAGGTCCATCAGTGGCTATTAGCCACAGTGTATGTGTGTATATAAAATTTTTTGCCACTGTGCGACACAGAGTGTTGGACTTGATGGGCCGTTGGCCTGATCCAACATGGCTTCTCTTATGTTCTTAAGTGCAGGGGAGAAGAAAGGTAATTTTTTCTTTTAAAAAATTAGGGGAAAGGAGAGAGAGAGAGAGACTCAGACCAACCCTGTGGCAGCAGCTGCCCTGAAACAAAGTTGTTTTAATCTACATACCCAATTAGATCTCCAGTGGCCAATCAGAAGTCTGGTAGGGCAGGGGTGGCCAACGGTAGCTCTCCAGATGTCTTTTTACTACAGCCCCAGCCATGGGCCATGCTGGCTGGGGCTGATGGGAGATGTAGGCAAAAAAAAACATCTGCAGAGCTACCATTGGCCAACCCTGCCATAGGGTAAGAGTCCCACTCACTTTCAAAAACACTTGGGGGGGGCACCAGGAAAGGTGCCAGTGGACTCCATAGTGCCCCGGAGCACCGCATCGGGGACCCCTGCTCTGTGACTTTTGTACCCCAACGAGGTCCCGCCCCTCCCCAAGCTCCATTTCCAAAATCTCTAGATATTTCTTAGCCCCAAGTTGGCCAGGAGAGGTAAAGCCTATCAAGTCAAGCCTACAATCTGAAAAAAGCTTCATTAAAACTTTCTGTGTGTGTGTGTGTGTGTGTATTTTTGAATTTTTCTTGTGTGTGAGTGCATCTGGAAGTCATGTAGGCCTCTGGTAACTGACCTCTACTGGGGGCCTGGAGGATATTAAAGGTAGGGTTGCCAATCCCCAGGTGCGGGCAGGGGATCCACCGGTTTGGAGGCCCTCCCCCCACTTCAGGGTCATTAGAAAGCTGGGTGGGGAAGGGAAACGTCTGTTGGGTACTCCATTATTCCCTCTGGGGATCGATTCCCATAGGGCAGGGGTGGCCAACGGTAGCTCCCCAGATGTTTTTTGTGCCTACAATGCCCATCAGCCCCAGGCATTGGCCATGCTGGCTGGGGCTGATGGGAGTTGTAGGCAAAAAACATCTGGAGAGCTACCGTTGGCCACCCCTGACATATAGCAATTTCCTTGGCTGAAAGACAAACAGTCATATTCACCTGTTTGATTTCTAGAGGTCCGGCTGCTCTTAAAGGAACGGGAGCAGGACCTGAGAAAAGAAGCTGTCTACCTCTGGATACGCTGCTAATGAGAGAGGGCGAGAGAGAGCATTTTACCAGAGTCAGGGCATGGGCTATCAGTCACACACTCCCGGTATGGCGCATTGCTGGGTCTTTCTGATATCTTGCAACCCACATCTGTGTTTTCCCTCTAAAACAGGGGGGGGCCAACGGTAGCTCTCGAGATGTTTTTTGCCTACAACTCCCATCAGCCCCAGCCAGCATGGCCAATGGCTGGGGCTGATAGGAGTTGTAGGCAAAAAACATCTGGGGAGCTACCGTTGGCCACCCCTGCCATAGGGTATAATGGAAAATTGATCCATGGTTATTTGGGGCTTTGGGGGAGGGCTGTTTTATTGAGGTCGGGCCACCAAATTTGCCCTATAGCATCTGGTGACTCTCCTCAAAACGCCCCCCCCACAAGTTTCAAAAAAGATTGGACCAGGAGGTCCAATCCTATGAACCCCCAAAGAAGGTGCCCTGTCCTTCATTATTTCCAAATGGAGGGAAGGCATTGAAAAAGGTGCACGGTCCCTTTAAATGTGATGGCCAGAACTCCATTCAGAGTTCAATTGTGCTTGCCGCACCCTTGCTCCTGGCTCCACCCCCCCCCCCCCCAAGTCTCCTGGATCTAGGGTTGCCAAGCCCAATTCAAGAAATATCTGGGGACTTTGGGGGTGGAGCCAGGAGACTTTGGGGGTAGAACCAGGAGATATTGGGGGCAGAGCCAGGAACAAGGGTGTGACAAGCATAATTGAACTCCAAGGGAGTGCTGGCCATCACATTTAAAGGGATGGCACACCTTTTTAAATGTCTTCCTTTCACAGGAAATGATGATGGATAGGGGCACCTTCTTTTGGGGGCTCATAGAATTGGACCCCCTGGTCCAATCGTTTTGAAACTTGGGGGGTACTTTGGGGGGAGGCACTACATGCCGTACTGAAAATTTGGTGCCTCTACCTCAAAAAACAGCTCCCCCAGAGCCCCTGAAACCTCCAGATCAATTCCCCGTTATACCCTATGAGAATCGATCTCCACACACTGGATCCACCCCCAAAGTCACCAGGTATTTCTTGAGTCGGGCTTGGCAACCCTGATTCAGGGAGGTGGCTGGATAAGCCTGCTCTCCCCTCTCAAATGGGTGTTTCAAGGACAGTCTCCCGTCCAAGTGCTAACCACCACAGTAGGCCCTCCTTAGCTTCTAAGAGCCGACAGGATTGGGCTTCGGGTTGCCAGCCTCCAGGCAGGGCCTGGGGAACTCCCGCTTTTGCAACTGATCTCCACCTTGCAGAGATCAGCTCTCCTGGAGAAAAGGGGTGCGGTCGAGTTTCCCGCATTTGGGGAAATCGCAGGGGTCAGCGAGCCTCACCCTGGGAAAACCGCCTTCTTGGTCATGGTGTCTCCCCTGCCAGCTCCCCAAGCTATCTGGGTTTATCCCAGATTCCTGGGCTTTTAGCTCCCTATTTCCTCTTTCGAACTGACCCTCCCCAAAGAAGAGCATTCACGCTGGCTAGATTTAATGCATTCCCATCGGCCATCCTTTTCGGAAGATACCACAGAATCCCCCGCCATCTTAGACGATGCCCTCGTAGCCAAGGAGTCATCGAAACGGTCCCTCGTGTTCTTTTGGGCTGCCCTTTTTATAGCAGTCCGCGTGCAAGCTATCTCGATGCACTGCTCTCTGACCATCAAGACCTTTCTGACAATGACAAAGGTTGAAACGCTTGGGACTCTTTAGCTTGGAGAAACGTCGACTGCGGGGTGACATGATAGAGGTTGACAAGATAATGCATGGGATGGAGAAAGTAGAGAAAGAAGTACTTTTCTCCCTTTCTCACAATACAAGAACTCGTGGGCATTCGATGAAATTGCTGAGCAGACAGGTTAAAACGGATAAAAGGAAGTACGTCTTCACCCAAAGGGTGATTAACACGTGGAATTCACTGCCACAGGAGGTGGTGGCGGCCACAAGTATAGCCACCTTCAAGAGGGGTTTAGATAAAAATATGGAGCACAAGTCCATCAGTGGCTATTAGCCACAGTGTATGTGTGTATATAACATTTTTTGCCACTGTGTGACACAGAGGGTTGGACTTGATGGGCCGTTGGCCTGATCCAACATGCTTCTCTTATGTTCTTAATGCCAAGGTTCGTTTTTTTACTCCACGGGAAACACAACTTTGTCGCTACTCACGTCGCTTGCTTTTTACAGGTTGCGATCCAGATCAGAGAGGCTTTTACTCCTGCATCGCCTACTGCTATTTTATGTCGTTTAACTTTTGCTGTTTTTTTTAAGGGTTTTATTCTATTCTATAGTGTCACTGTTGGTTTTAAAGTATACTGTATTCTTGTATTAATGCCAATAAAGGTCTATGGTATGGAGAAAAGG
>NC_083232.1:4691108-4760343 GCF_032191835.1 Heteronotia binoei | reverse complement strand
TGGGAGAAAAATAAAAACGCTGCTGGCCTCTCTGTTGGTACATCACTTCCGGTTACAACCTGGAAATGAGAGTGGGGAGCTCTAGGAATTGACCGAAACTCGAGGGCTTTACCAGAGAGGTTCCTGTGATTCCTAGAGCTACCCATTGTCGCTTCCAGGTTGTACCTGAAAGTGACATAGTGGTGTTGGTGCCATTGCTAACGTCATACACCCCACCCACCCGTGAAACACCCCCAGATCCCCACTAGATCTGGCAGGCCTGCTGCTCTTCTGATGTTCTTATTATGGGAAGACCCCGCTTGCCTCAGAGGCCTCAGTCGGCTTGGACTGTGGCCTCCTTTCTCTGGCACCTCAGACCCACAACCAAAAAACATAGGCGTTAAATGGGAAACAAATCCCACCTTGGCATTCTACAACCAGGGGTGTCCAACATGCAGCCCAGGGGTTAATCAGGCCCACAGAGGGCTCCTATCAGGTCCCTGAGTAACTGGCTGTCATCTGCTTCCTTCTCTCTCTCTCTCTCGCTTCCTTCGGCATCACGGCCTGCTTTGCCAGACTTGCTCAATGGCACAGGAGCTATAGAGCAAAACCTCTGTTTTCTCCATTGGCCGAGGCTCCTCCCTTGGGGAGGAAGGGGGACAGGGAGAGCTTTCTTTGCCAGGCTGTCTCAATCACAAAGCAGAGCTACTGAGCCAAGCCTGTCTCCCTACTATTGGCTGAGGCTCCTCCCCCTCCTGGTCCCCTGGGGAAGGAAGGAAAGAGCCAGAGCTTCCTTTGCCAAGTTCCCTGGACCCCATGGGAGAAATAGAAAGAAAGCACCTTGAAGGCCAATGAGTGCTAATATTTTAAGCACATTTTATTTTAAGATTTCTTTTATATGTATATATATATATATATTTGCGTTTGTGTCCTTTATAAGAAGAAGAAGATGAAGAAGAAGATATTGAATTTATATCCCGCCTTCCACTCTGAAGAGTCTCAGAGCGGCTCACAATCTCCTTTCCCTTCCTCCCCCACAACGGACCCCCTGTGAGGTAGATGAAGATATTGGATTTATCTCCCGCCCTCCACTCTGAAGAGTCTCAGAGCGGCTCACAATCTCCTTTCCCTTCCTCCCTCACAACAGACACCCTGTGAGGTAGATGAAGATATTGGATTTATATCCCGCCCTCCGCTCTGAAGAGTCTCAGAGCGGCTCACAATCTCCTTTCCCTTCCTCCCTCACAACAGACACCCTGTGAGGTAGATGAAGATATTGGATTTATATCCCGCCCTCCACTCCGAAGAGTCTCAGAGCGGCTCACAATCTCCTTTCCCTTCCTCCCCCACAACAGACACCCTGTGAGGTAGATGAAGATATTGGATTTATATCCCGCCCTCCGCTCTGAAGAGTCTCAGAGGGGCTCACAATCTCCTTTCCCTTCCTCCCCCACAACGGACCCCCTGTGAGGTAGATGAAGATATTGGATTTATCTCCCACCCTCCACTCTGAAGAGTCTCAGAGCGGCTCACAATCTCCTTTCCCTTCCTCCCTCACAACAGACACCCTGTGAGGTAGATGAAGATATTGGATTTATATCCCGCCCTCCGCTCTGAAGAGTCTCAGAGCGGCTCACAATCTCCTTTCCCTTCCTCCCTCACAACAGACACCCTGTGATGTAGATGAAGATATTGGATTTATATCCCGCCCTCCACTCCGAAGAGTCTCAGAGCGGCTCACAATCTCCTTTCCCTTCCTCCCCCACAACAGACACCCTGTGAGGTAGATGAAGATATTGGATTTATATCCCGCCCTCCACTCTGAAGAGTCTCAGAGGGGCTCACAATCTCCTTTCCCTTCCTCCCCCACAACAGACACCCTGTGAGGTAGATGAAGATATTGGATTTATATCCCGCCCTCCACTCTGAAGAGTCTCAGAGGGGCTCACAATCTCCTTTCCCTTCCTCCCTCACAACAGACACCCTGTGAGGTAGATGAAGATATTGGATTTATATCCCGCTCTCCACTCTGAAGAGTCTCAGAGCGGCTCACAATCTCCTTTCCCTTCCTCCCCCACAACAGACTCCCTGTGAGGCAGAAGAAGATATTGGATTTATATCCCGCCCTCCACTCCGAAGAGTCTCAGAGGGGCTCACAATCTCCTTTCCCTTCCTCCCCCACAACAGACTCCCTGTGAGCAGAAGAAGATATTGGATTTATATCCCGCCCTCCACTCTGAAGAGTCTCAGAGGGGCTCACAATCTCCTTTCCCTTCCTCCCTCACAACAGACACCCTGTGAGGTAGATGAAGATATTGGATTTATATCCCGCTCTCCACTCTGAAGAGTCTCAGAGCGGCTCACAATCTCCTTTCCCTTCCTCCCCCACAAAAGACTCCCTGTGAGGCAGAAGAAGATATTGGATTTATATCCCGCCCTCCACTCCGAAGAGTCTCAGAGGGGCTCACAATCTCCTTTCCCTTCCTCCCCCACAACAGACTCCCTGTGAGGCAGAAGAAGATATTGGATTTATATCCCGCCCTCCACTCTGAAGAGTCTCAGAGGGGCTCACAATCTCCTTTCCCTTCCTCCCTCACAACAGACACCCTGTAAGGTAGATGAAGATACTGGATTTATATCCCACTCTCCACTCCAAAGAGTCTCAGAGCGCTCACAATCTCCTTTCCCTTCCTCCCCCACAACAGACACCCTGTGAGGTAGATGAAGATATTGGATTTATATCCCGCCCTCCGCTCTGAAGAGTCTCAGAGGGGCTCACAATCTCCTTTCCCTTCCTCCCCCACAACAGACACCCTGTGAGGTAGATGAAGATATTGGATTTATATCCCGCCCTCCACTCTGAAGAGTCTCAGAGGGGCTCACAATCTCCTTTCCCTTCCTCCCTCACAACAGACACCCTGTGAGGTAGATGAAGATGTTGGATTTATATCCCGCTCTCCACTCTGAAGAGTCTCAGAGCGGCTCACAATCTCCTTTCCCTTCCTCCCCCACAACAGACTCCCTGTGAGGCAGAAGAAGATATTGGATTTATATCCCGCCCTCCACTCCGAAGAGTCTCAGAGGGGCTCACAATCTCCTTTCCCTTCCTCCCCCACAACAGACTCCCTGTGAGCAGAAGAAGATATTGGATTTATATCCCGCCCTCCACTCTGAAGAGTCTCAGAGGGGCTCACAATCTCCTTTCCCTTCCTCCCCCACAACAGACACCCTGTGAGGTAGATGAAGATATTGGATTTATATCCCGCCCTCCACTCTGAAGAGTCTCAGAGGGGCTCACAATCTCCTTTCCCTTCCTCCCTCACAACAGACACCCTGTGAGGTAGATGAAGATATTGGATTTATATCCCGCTCTCCACTCTGAAGAGTCTCAGAGCGGCTCACAATCTCCTTTCCCTTCCTCCCCCACAACAGACTCCCTGTGAGGCAGAAGAAGATATTGGATTTATATCCCGCCCTCCACTCCGAAGAGTCTCAGAGGGGCTCACAATCTCCTTTCCCTTCCTCCCTCACAACAGACACCCTGTGATGTAGATGAAGATATTGGATTTATATCCCGCCCTCCACTCCGAAGAGTCTCAGAGCGGCTCACAATCTCCTTTCCCTTCCTCCCCCACAACAGACACCCTGTGAGGTAGATGAAGATATTGGATTTATATCCCGCCCTCCACTCTGAAGAGTCTCAGAGGGGCTCACAATCTCCTTTCCCTTCCTCCCCCACAACAGACACCCTGTGAGGTAGATGAAGATATTGGATTTATATCCCGCCCTCCACTCTGAAGAGTCTCAGAGGGGCTCACAATCTCCTTTCCCTTCCTCCCTCACAACAGACACCCTGTGAGGTAGATGAAGATATTGGATTTATATCCCGCTCTCCACTCTGAAGAGTCTCAGAGCGGCTCACAATCTCCTTTCCCTTCCTCCCCCACAACAGACTCCCTGTGAGGCAGAAGAAGATATTGGATTTATATCCCGCCCTCCACTCCGAAGAGTCTCAGAGGGGCTCACAATCTCCTTTCCCTTCCTCCCCCACAACAGACTCCCTGTGAGCAGAAGAAGATATTGGATTTATATCCCGCCCTCCACTCTGAAGAGTCTCAGAGGGGCTCACAATCTCCTTTCCCTTCCTCCCTCACAACAGACACCCTGTGAGGTAGATGAAGATATTGGATTTATATCCCGCTCTCCACTCTGAAGAGTCTCAGAGCGGCTCACAATCTCCTTTCCCTTCCTCCCCCACAAAAGACTCCCTGTGAGGCAGAAGAAGATATTGGATTTATATCCCGCCCTCCACTCCGAAGAGTCTCAGAGGGGCTCACAATCTCCTTTCCCTTCCTCCCCCACAACAGACTCCCTGTGAGGCAGAAGAAGATATTGGATTTATATCCCGCCCTCCACTCTGAAGAGTCTCAGAGGGGCTCACAATCTCCTTTCCCTTCCTCCCTCACAACAGACACCCTGTAAGGTAGATGAAGATACTGGATTTATATCCCACTCTCCACTCCAAAGAGTCTCAGAGCGCTCACAATCTCCTTTCCCTTCCTCCCCCACAACAGACACCCTGTGAGGTAGATGAAGATATTGGATTTATATCCCGCCCTCCGCTCTGAAGAGTCTCAGAGGGGCTCACAATCTCCTTTCCCTTCCTCCCCCACAACAGACACCCTGTGAGGTAGATGAAGATATTGGATTTATATCCCGCCCTCCACTCTGAAGAGTCTCAGAGGGGCTCACAATCTCCTTTCCCTTCCTCCCTCACAACAGACACCCTGTGAGGTAGATGAAGATGTTGGATTTATATCCCGCTCTCCACTCTGAAGAGTCTCAGAGCGGCTCACAATCTCCTTTCCCTTCCTCCCCCACAACAGACTCCCTGTGAGGCAGAAGAAGATATTGGATTTATATCCCGCCCTCCACTCCGAAGAGTCTCAGAGGGGCTCACAATCTCCTTTCCCTTCCTCCCCCACAACAGACTCCCTGTGAGCAGAAGAAGATATTGGATTTATATCCCGCCCTCCACTCTGAAGAGTCTCAGAGGGGCTCACAATCTCCTTTCCCTTCCTCCCCCACAACAGACACCCTGTGAGGTAGATGAAGATATTGGATTTATATCCCGCCCTCCACTCTGAAGAGTCTCAGAGGGGCTCACAATCTCCTTTCCCTTCCTCCCTCACAACAGACACCCTGTGAGGTAGATGAAGATATTGGATTTATATCCCGCTCTCCACTCTGAAGAGTCTCAGAGCGGCTCACAATCTCCTTTCCCTTCCTCCCCCACAACAGACTCCCTGTGAGGCAGAAGAAGATATTGGATTTATATCCCGCCCTCCACTCCGAAGAGTCTCAGAGGGGCTCACAATCTCCTTTCCCTTCCTCCCCCACAAGAGACTCCCTGTGAGCAGAAGAAGATATTGGATTTATATCCCGCCCTCCACTCTGAAGAGTCTCAGAGGGGCTCACAATCTCCTTTCCCTTCCTCCCTCACAACAGACACCCTGTGAGGTAGATGAAGATATTGGATTTATATCCCGCTCTCCACTCTGAAGAGTCTCAGAGCGGCTCACAATCTCCTTTCCCTTCCTCCCCCACAACAGACTCCCTGTGAGGCAGAAGAAGATATTGGATTTATATCCCGCCCTCCACTCCGAAGAGTCTCAGAGGGGCTCACAATCTCCTTTCCCTTCCTCCCCCACAACAGACTCCCTGTGAGGCAGAAGAAGATATTGGATTTATATCCCGCCCTCCACTCTGAAGAGTCTCAGAGGGGCTCACAATCTCCTTTCCCTTCCTCCCTCACAACAGACACCCTGTGAGGTAGATGAAGATACTGGATTTATATCCCACTCTCCACTCCAAAGAGTCTCAGAGGGGCTCACAATCTCCTTTCCCTTCCTCCCCCACAACAGACACCCTGTGAGGTAGATGAAGATATTGGATTTATATCCCGCCCTCCACTCTGAAGAGTCTCAGAGGGGCTCACAATCTCCTTTCCCTTCCTCCCTCACAACAGACACCCTGTGAGGTAGATGAAGATATTGGATTTATATCCCGCTCTCCACTCTGAAGAGTCTCAGAGCGGCTCACAATCTCCTTTCCCTTCCTCCCCCACAACAGACTCCCTGTGAGGTAGATGAAGATATTGGATTTATATCCCGCCCTCCACTCTGAAGAGTCTCAGAGGGGCTCACAATCTCCTTTCCCTTCCTCCCTCACAACAGACACCCTGTGAGGTAGATGAAGATATTGGATTTATATCCCGCTCTCCACTCTGAAGAGTCTCAGAGCGGCTCACAATCTCCTTTCCCTTCCTCCCCCACAACAGACTCCCTGTGAGGCAGAAGAAGATATTGGATTTATATCCCGCCCTCCACTCCGAAGAGTCTCAGAGGGGCTCACAATCTCCTTTCCCTTCCTCCCCCACAACAGACTCCCTGTGAGCAGAAGAAGATATTGGATTTATATCCCGCCCTCCACTCTGAAGAGTCTCAGAGGGGCTCACAATCTCCTTTCCCTTCCTCCCTCACAACAGACACCCTGTGAGGTAGATGAAGATATTGGATTTATATCCCGCTCTCCACTCTGAAGAGTCTCAGAGCGGCTCACAATCTCCTTTCCCTTCCTCCCCCACAACAGACTCCCTGTGAGGCAGAAGAAGATATTGGATTTATATCCCGCCCTCCACTCCGAAGAGTCTCAGAGGGGCTCACAATCTCCTTTCCCTTCCTCCCCCACAACAGACTCCCTGTGAGGCAGAAGAAGATATTGGATTTATATCCCGCCCTCCACTCTGAAGAGTCTCAGAGGGGCTCACAATCTCCTTTCCCTTCCTCCCTCACAACAGACACCCTGTGAGGTAGATGAAGATACTGGATTTATATCCCACTCTCCACTCCAAAGAGTCTCAGAGCGGCTCACAATCTCCTTTCCCTTCCTCCCCCACGACAGACACCCTGTGAGGTGGGTGGGGCTGAGAGGACTCTCACAACAGCTGCCCTTTCAAGGACAACCTCTGCCAGAGCTATGGCTGACCCAAGGCCATGCTAGCAGGAGCAAGGGGAGGAGTGGGGAATCAAACCCGGTTCTCCCAGATAAGAGTCCGCGCACTTAACCACTACACCAAACTGGCTCTCTACCTAATCTTAAATAGCAACACACACGGCCCAGCCCAACAAGGTCTCCTTTATGTCAGATCTGGCTTTCATAACAAATGAGTTTGACACCCGTGTTCCACATAATGAGGCACCAGGCAGTCACAGAAGGGGAAACGAATGGGAGCTAATTTGTTCAGGCTGTGCTTGAGACAAAAACCCAGCTAAGGGCAGAGACAGATGTACGTCCTCCAGTGTGGTGGCAGCGGTTCCAACGTCTCCATGACAGAATGCCAGAGCATTTCTTTGAAGACGAGAGAATGGCATCCAAATCACTCCCACTACACTTTACAATGTTTGTTTGTCTTCGCAAAATCCTTAATGTTTGCTGGCGGGGGTGTTGCTGTCATTGGAAGCTCTCTGTGTCACTTCATGCTCCCCTCTGAGAAGACGGAGAAAGTACAACATGGGGAAGGGCCACGGCGCAGCAGTAGAGCATCTGCTCATAAGAACATAAGAGAAGCCCTGTTGGATCAGGCCAGTGGCCCATCCAGTCCAACACTCTGTGTCAGATAAGAACATAAGAGGAGCCATGTTGGATCAGGCCAATGGCCCATCCAGTCCAACACTCTGTGTCACGTAAGAACATAAGAGAAGCCCTGTTGGATCAGGCCAATGGCCCATCCAGTCCAACACTCTGTGTCACGTAAGAACATAAGAGAAGCCATGTTGGATCAGGCCAATGGCCCATCCAGTCCAACACTCTGTGTCACGTAAGAACATAAGAGAAGCCCTGTTGGATCAGGCCAATGGCCCATCCAGTCCAACACTCTGTGTCACGTAAGAACATAAGAGAAGCCATGCTGGATCAGGCCAATGGCCCATCCAGTCCAACACTCTGTATCAGATAAGGACTGTGGCTAATAGCCACTGATGGACCTCTGCTCCATATTTTTATCCAATCCCCTCTTAAAGCTGGCTATGCTTGTAACCGCCACCACCTCCTGTGGCAGTGAATTCCACATGTTAATCACCCTTTGGGTGAAGAAGGACTTCCTTTTATCCGTTTTAACCCGACTGCTCAGCAATTTAATTGAATGCCCATGAGTTCTTCTATTGTGAGAAAGGGAGAAAAGGACTTCTTTCTCTACTTTCTCCATCCGATGCATAATCTTGTCAACCTCTATCATGTCAAATAGATATATCAAATATATCAAATAGAGCTCGGCCTGCAGAAAGTCCCAGGTTTGATCCGCATCGGCTCGAGTTTAAAGGCCCAGGCAGGAGGTAAAAGAAAAGACCTTTCTCTGCCCAAAGCCCTGGAGAGGGCTCAGTACTGGGTCCCATGCTTTTTAACTTGTTCATTTATGATTTTGGAGTTGGGAATAAGCAGTGAAGTGGCTAAGTTTGTGGATGACACTAAATTGTTCAGGGTGGTGAGAACCAGAGAGGTTTGTGAGACACTCCAAAGGTGAGTGGGTGTCAGCGTGGCAGATGAGGTTCAATGTGGCCAAGTGAAAAGTAATGCACATTGGGGCCAAGAATTCCAGCTACAAATACACGTTGATGGGTTGTGGACTGGCAGAATCTGACCAAGAGAGAGATCTTGGGGTCATGGTAGATAACTCACTGAAAATGTCGAGTCAGTGTGCGATTGCAATAAAAAAGGCCAACTCCATGCCGGGAATTATTAGGGAGGGAATTGAAACAAATTAGCCAGTATCATAAAGCCCCTGTATAAATCGATGGTGCGGTCTAATTTGGAGTACTGTGTACAATTCTGGTCACCGCACCTCAAAAAGAATATGATAGTATTGGAAAAAGTTCAGAAAAGGGCAACTAGAATGATTAAAGGTTTGGAATACCAATACCAGTTCACACCCCATCAACTTGTATTTGTAGCTGGGATTCTTGGCCCCAATGTGCATTACTTTGTACTTGGCCACACTGAACCTCATCTGACACATTGACGCCCACTCACCCAGCCTCAACGGATCCCTTTGGAGTGCCTCACAATCCTATCTGGTTCTCACCACCCTGAATAATTTAGTGTCATCCGCAAACTTGGCCACTTCACTGCTCACTCCCAACTCCAAATCATTTATGAACAAGTTAAAGAGCATGCGACCCAGTACTGAGCTCTGCGGCACCCCACTGTTTACCGAAAGTCATCAGAAAGTGTTTGTATGTGTGTGGGGGGAAATGTCCGCTGGGCAGAATGCGGCAGCCAGAGTGTTAGTGGGACTACCTCGGTGGGAACACGTGCGGCCTGGGCTGAAGGAACTGCACTGGCTTCCAATTGTATTCCAAGTTTGCTACAAGGTGCTGGTCATTACCTTTAAAGCCGTATATGGCCGAGGACCTGCCTACCTTAGGGACCGCCTCTCTCCACACGTTCCCCAGAGAGCACTAAGATCTAGCTCCCAAAGCCTTTTAAGGATCCCTGGACCAAAGGAGGCCAAACTGAAAGTAACAAGGGAGCAGGCCTTCTCCATAATGGCCCCCCACTGGTGGAATCAACTACCGGAGGAAGTGCGAGCCCTGCGGGACTTTAATCAGTTCCGCAGGGCTTGCAAAACCACCCTCTTTCTGCAAGCTTATAAGGAACCCGGAAAACGACACCCAGCCATCGGAACACATCTATTGAATAGCACCTTAATTTACTGTAGTTTTAAATTTTTATGTAACTGTTTTTAAATGTATTTATTAATTGTATTTTAAAATTGTTTTATGTAAAAACATGGTGCATACCATGTCCTGTTAGCCGCCCTGAGCCTGCTTCGGCAGGGAGGGCGGGATACAAATAAAAATTTATTATTATTAATTTCCTATGGAGACCTGTTCCCATAGTGTATAATAGAGAATTGAT
Organism: Heteronotia binoei; assembly: GCF_032191835.1. Lineage (NCBI taxonomy): Eukaryota > Metazoa > Chordata > Lepidosauria > Squamata > Gekkonidae > Heteronotia > Heteronotia binoei. The sequence continues at coordinate 4,750,389 of NC_083232.1, read as the reverse complement.
CCGCAGGTATCTGGGGCTCTGGGGGGCTGTTTTTTAAGGTAGAGGCACCGAAGATTTAGCATAGCATCTGATAGTTCTTAAAACACCCTTGAAGTTTCAAAAAGGTGGCCAACGGTAGCTCTCCAGATGTTTTTTTGCCTACAACTCCCATCAGCCCCAGCCATTGGCCGTGGTGGCTGGGGCTGATGGGAGTTGCAGGCAAAAAACATCTGGAGAGCTACTGTTGGCCACCCCTGGGTTTGTTTCCTCACTCCTCCACTTGCACCTGCTGGAATGGCCATGGGTCAGTAATAGCTCTAATAGAGAGCCAGTTGGGTGTAGTGGTGAAGTGCACGGACTCTTATCTGGGAGAACCGGGTTTGATTCCCCACTCCTCCGCTTGCAGCTGCTGGAATGGCCTTGGGTCAGCCATAGCTCTAATAGAGATCCAGTTTGGTGTAGTGGTTAAATGCACGGACTCTTATCTGGGAGAACCGGGTTTGATTCCCCACTCCTCCACTTGCAGCAGCTAGAATGGCCTTGGGTCAGACATAGTTCTTGCAGAGGTTGTCCTTGAAAGGCAGTTGCTGGGAGAGCCTTCTCAGCCCCACTCACCTCACAGGGTGTCTGTTGTGGGGGGAGAAGATATAGGAGATTGTAAGCCACTCTGAGTCTCTGATGCAGAGAGAAGGGTGGGGTATAAATCTGCAGTCTTCTTCTTCTACCAGTTTGGGATAGTGGTTAAATGCGTGGACTCTTACTTGGGAGAACTGGTTTTTTTCCCCCACTCCTGCACTTGCAGCTGCTGGAATGGCCTTGGGTCAGCCATAGCTCTCACAGGCCTGTCCTTGAAAGGGCAGCTTCTGGGAGAGCTCTCTCAGCCCCACCCACCTCACAGGATGTCTGTTGTGGGGGGGGGGAGGTAAAGGAGATTGTGAGCCGCTCTGAGACTCTTCAGAGTGGAGGGCGGGATATAAATCCAATATCTTCATCTACCTCACAGAGTGACTGTTGTGGGGAGGAGGAAGGGAAAGGAGATTATGAGCTGCTCTGAGACTCCTCGGAGAGGAGGGCGGGATATAAATCCAATATCATCTTCTTCTTCTTTTCTGGGAGAACCGGGTTTGATTCCCCACTCCTCCATTTGCATCTGCTGGAATGGCCTTGGGTCAGCCATAGCTCTGGCAGAGGTTGTCCTTGAAAGAGCAGCTTTTGGGAGAGCTCTCTCAGCCCCACCCACCTCACAGGGTGTCTGTTGTGGGGGAGGAAGGGATAAGAGATTGTGAGCCGCTCTGAGACTCTTCAGAGTGGAGGGCGGGATATAAATCCAATATCTTCTTCTACCTCACTGGGTGTCTGTTGTGGGGGGGTGGGAAGGGAAAGGATTTTGTGAGCCCCTCTGAGACTCTTCAGAGTGGAGGGCGGGATATAAATCCAATATCTTCTTCTTCTTTTCTTCAGGGAGGGCATCCCATTCTTCATCAGCCACCGTTTCAGCCGTGCATCTTTTCATTTCTGCATCCTTGGAAAACTCAAGGCAACGAGGGCATGCCGTTGCTACTGAATATTATTGCTAACAGGAGTTTCAGCTATCCCTCCTGGGCCTCCCCCCCCCTCCATTCCCTTTACGACGTCCAATTTGAATTCTTTTTTTGCTTCCCAAAGCCTCAAGCTTATCCTTAGCTGCTTCCTTCAGCAGATGACGGAGATGAAGGAAAAAGAGGCGCTTCAGAGGCCAGCCGGAGTTTGTTTAGCTGTGGTGGACGGCTTGCCATCTCCTCTCTCCCTCCCTCTCTCCTGATGGCGTGTCGTATCCATCAGTTATTCCCTTAGCTTGGCACAAAGAGCTCCTGTGCCCAGCTGACCACAGGCTGGTTGGCAGGAGATCTGCTGCGGGCACAACAGAACCGCCTTCGTTCCAGCAGGCCTCCTGGCTCAGCTTTCTGTTTGCAGACTAGGGTTGCCAATCCCCAGGTGGGGGCAGGGGATCCCCCGGTTTGGAGGCCCTCCTCCCACTTCAGGGTCGTCAGAAAGCGAGGGGAGGGGAGGGAAATATCTGCTGGGAACTCTGTTATTCCCTATGGAGATTTATTCCCATAGAAAATCATGGAGAATTGATCCGCGGGTACTTGGCCCTGGGGGGGGGCTGTTTTTTGGGATAGAGGCACCACATTTTTCAGTATAGTATCTAGTGCCTCTCCCCAAAATACCCCCCAAGTTTCAAAAGGTTTGGACCAGGGGGTCCAATTCTATGAGCCTCAAAAGAAGGTGCCTTTATCCTTCATGAATTCCTATGGAAGGAAGGAATTGAAAAGGTGTGCTGTCCCTTTAAATGTGATGGCCAGAACTCCCTTTGGAGTTCCATGATGCTTGTCACAGCCTTGATCTTGGCCCCACCCCTAATGTCTCCTGGCTCCACCCCCAAAGTCTCCTGGCTCCACCCCCAGAGTCCCCAGATATTTCTTGAATTGGACTTGGCAGCCATATTGCAGACGAGAGATCTCAGCTCTGAGGGAAAGCGCGTTCCTTACATGCAAAAGATCCGCTGTTAAATCCTGGGCATCTCCAGGCAGCCGGGATATCTTAGTTATCGGGGAAGACCCTTTCCTCCCCAAGATCCTTGAGTAGGGTTTCCAACTTCCAGGTCGGGTCTGGAGATCTGGATTACAACTAACCTCCAGGCAACAGAGATCAGTTTGCCTGGAGAAAATTGGTTCTTTGAAAGACACCCCCCCAGGCCCCACCCCTAGGCTCCACCCTCTCTAGGCTCCACACCCAGATCTCTAGGAATTTCCCAATCCTGAGCTGGCAACATCTGATGCAGTGGTTAAGTGCGTGGACTTCTACAACTGGGTTTGATTCCTCCCTCCTCCACATACACCTGCTGATATAACCTTGAGTCAGTCACAAGTTCTCACAGAGCCGTTCCTTACAAGAGCTGCTTCTGTCAGAGCTCTCTCAGCCCCACCGACCTCACAGGGTGTCTGTTGTGGGGAGGGAGAGGGAATGGAGGTTGTAAGCTGCTCTGAGATTCCTTTGGATAGTGAAGAGCAGGGTATAAATCCAATCTCTCCTCTTCCTCCTCCTCCTTCTTTCTCAGTTACTTTGCCCAGGAAGTGCAGACTGGGTCAGACACAAGTTCTCATACAGCTGTTCTCTAAAGAACAGTTTCTGTCAGAGCTCTCTCAGCCCCATCTACCTCACAGGGTGTCTTTTGTGGGGAAGGGAAGGTAATGGAGATTGTATGCCCCTCTGAAAGTCCTTCGGGTAGTGAAGGGCAGGGTATAAATGCAATTTCCTTTTCCTCTTCCACCTCCTCCTTCTTAGAATCATAGAATCATAGAGTTGAAAGGGACCTCTAGGATCATCTAGTCCAACCCCCTGCACTATGCAAGAAACTCACAAACACCTCCCCCTAAATTCACAGGATCTTCATTGCTTCATTCTTCTTCTTCTTCTTCCTCAGGTACCTTGCCCAGAAAGTGCAGACCAGGTTAGACACAAGTTCTCACAGAGCTGTTCTCTCAAGAATAGCTTCTGTCAGAGCTCTCTCAGCCCCATCTATCTCACAGAGTGTCTGTTGTGGGGAGGAGAAGGTAATGGAGATTGTATGCCCCTCTGATAGTCCTTCGGGTAGTGAAGGGCAGGGTATAAATGCAATTTCCTCCTCCTCCTCCTCTTCTTCCTCAGTTACCTTGCCCAGAAAGTGCAGACTGGAGACTAGACAATAATCGCAGCACCAAGACATTCTCCTTCACTGACAGCTGTTAAAGTAATGAGCAGATAACCGCCTTCTTAGTGATTAAGGAGAAAAACACAACGAGTCACTGATGGACTTCTGATGGACCCCACGGATTCACTAACCTGATCCTCGCAAGGCTTCAAGTAGCCACGGAAGCCTGGGATCCTGTGAACAGTTGGCAGGAAGCTGTCAGCACCTGTAACAGAAACCGAGTCAAAATAGCCCATAAACGAACAGATGCTGCAATAGACATTTCTCCTGCCTGCACTACATTATAACTGGTGTCCAGGCTGGAGCGCATTCGAGACCTTTCCAGTGCTATTCTAACAGGCGTTAACAGGCACAGAAGGGTATAACTGCCTGAGATCGCGCTGTTGTTTAGCAAGGTATTTTATAAAGCATTACTGCCAATTGCCATCAGTCAGTATAGGCAGCTCAGAGCTAGGAGAGTCAATGGTTTATGCAGCTTCTGGGCATACAACATACAGTTGCAAATCTCCAGATGGGACCTAAGGATCTCTTGGAATTACAACTGATTTCTGGCCTACACCCAACTGGCTCTCTATTAGAGCTCTGGCTGACCCAAGGCCATTCCAGCAGCTGCAAGCGGAGGAGTGGGGAATCAAACCCGGTTCTCCCAGATAAGAGTCCGTGCACTTAACCACTACACCAAACAGAGTTGCCCACATTGGGTTGGGAGATTCCTGGAGATTTTGGGGTGGATCCCGGGAAGGAGCTGTTGGAAGAACAGACTAATGATGTCTTTCGCTCAGTCCTCCGAGACTACAAACACCATAGAGTAAGACAGATAGGACAATTATCAGTCTCCTTCTTGCCTGCTTGGCTTTCACTCACCCTCTCTAACCGATAAAATGTAATCTCAGAGAACTTCCTTCCTCTTTGTTCTCCTCCTCTTCCTTCTTTTTCCCTGCATTCATCAGGAGGAACAGCATGGTGTCTCTCCTCCTGCTCTGAACTAACCAGATGGCCTACTGTAATCCATAGCCATCCGGTTAGCTAGAATAGTTTAGTCACTCTTTTGTCTTGACTACACTTATACGTTATGTTTCTTTAAATAAATCCATCAGCATTGGTTTCTTAACTTAAAGGAAAGGCTCTCTGTGCAGTTTGTGAGAGACTGTGGTGACCATTAGACTAGGTCACACTGTTGCACTGAAGCTCAGAAGGATCATTCTACTAAGGGAAGGGAAGGATGGCTGTCTGACCAGTCCAGCCATCCTAAACCAGACCCAACAGGGTCTTCAGAGAGTTATAATGCCATAGGGTTTTATTCCCCACTCCTCCACTTGCAGCAGCTGGAATGGCCTTGGGTCAGCCATAGCTCTAATAGAGAGTCAGTTGGGTGTAGTGGTTAAGTGCATGGACTCTTACCTGGGATAACCAGGTTTGATTCCCCACTCCTCAACTTGCACCTGCTGGAATGGCCTTGGGTCAGCCATAGCTCTAATAGAGAGCCAGTTGGGTGTAGTGGTTAAGTGCGCAGACTCATATCTGGGAGAACCGGGTTTGATTCCCCACTCCTCCGCTTGCAGCTGCTGGAATGGCCTTGGGTCAGCCACAGCTCTAATAGAGAGCCAGTTTGGTGTAGTGGTTAAGTGCATGGACTCTTATCTGGGAGAACCGGGTTTGATTCCCCACTTCCCCACTTGCAGCAGCTGGAATTCGGCACTGCCCAGCCGGGCGGCCCCACCGGCCGACTTAGGCTGGGGGCCGTCCATTGCCTCCCCTGCAGGATGGGAGACAATGGTTTCACCCAGCAGTTTGGGGGCGGGCAGCCTTTTATAGGCTGGCCCGTCCCCTCGTGGCGCAGTTTGGAAAGGTTTTTCGGTGCAGCCACGATCGTGCGTGGCTGGGTGCGTCTTCAGTCGGGGCCTTGCCGGCTGTACTGAGAGCTTGCAGCTTCCCAGACGGCAGCAAAGGCCCGAGGGCGTCGTTGGATCGGCGAGGAGCCAGTCTCGGACGCGTTTTCGGGGCACGGACGAGGCTCGGAGCGGTGCTGGGCTCGCCTCCTGAGTCTGCGGCGTCATATAGGGCGCGGCCCTGAGTGACGCGGCGAGCAGGGAGCGAAAGGAGCGGCCAGCTGATCAGCGGCGTTGCTCCGGGCGGCGCGGCTTTGATTGACGCGGCGGGCCGGGAGTGCTGAGAGAGGCCAGCTGATCGGCGGCGTTGCGCCAGGCGGCGGCGGGAGCACCGCGCGACTTTTGCAGGGAGTATTGGGGCCGGGCGTGCGGATTCGGGGTTTTGGCGGCATTGGCCTCACCCCCCCCTCCCCTTGCTTATTAGGCTCTTGAGTATACCCCCGCCTCACCCCCCCCCCCCTCTGGGCTGCTATTGGGTGGGATAACTGAGGCGAGGGACTGGGGCTTAAAGTAGGCATTGCCTCGGCCAGGGGGTTACAGTCTGTCCCCTGTGTTTTTTAGCTTGACGGGCAGGCATATATATTAAAAAAAAAAAAAAAAAAAATTAGAAATTAATTGAAAGAGCCTCAGCTCAACACCCTGGAGATTTGTTGCAGTCTGAGTGGATAAGACTGCCTTTGGGGCTTTGGGTTTCTCAGAGGAGTGTGGGGTCAGGCTGCTTTACCCTAGGGAGTTCACAGCCCCTCGTTGAATACAAGTGGGGTGGGGGCCTGACTTGTTTTTTGAGATGGCGCCAAGGAAGGGGCAGGGCCCCTCAAAGGGGAAACAGCCAGCCAAAAAGCCTGCAAAACGGCCAGTTCCGGCCGGGCCCCATAGTGAGGATTGGGATGATGCTAGCACGCGCCTGGCTATTTTGGAGAGTTTGGCGGCATTGGAGGGTGAGAGGGGTGTTGCTGGCCCATCGCGGCGCGTGTCAGGCCTAACGGGCGGCGGCAGGGCAGCGACCATAGCATTTCAAAAGGAGGTCCTGGCGCGTTTATCTGCCCTCCAGGGTGCCGGGAGCAGTGAGACGTCAGACCAGGCGACGCCTGAAGAGGAACAAGGGCAGGAGCCTGAGGAGGTGGCGGTCGTTCCGCATCAGCAGGAAGGTAGGTCTTCACTACAGCCTCAGGGTGGAGGGTGGCCCTGGGGCCCTTGGGGCCCGGTTGTAGGACCTGGGATGGGCTCCACTGTGCCAGCCCATGTGCCGGCCTTCCAATGCCATGTGGGGGGTCCCCCTTTGGGTCAACAGTCGCAGGTAGCGTGGCCTCCCCTCCTGCCCGGAATGCCGGGACAAACAGGGACGGGGTCTGCCTTCGCATCGCTATCCACGGGTGGGGGCCAACCCAATGTTGTTGGGGGTGTCTTGACCCCCTCAAGCGGGGGCGCCCCTCCATGGGGCTCCCCGACGGTTTTATCATCCGCATTCCCTTGGCCCGCTCAACATTGGGGAGGGGTGGGGTTTCCCGCCCATCCATCTTCGGCCTATGCTTCTGTGCCCTTCCATGCCATTCCCTTTGGCGACTCGGCCTTACCGCTAGGTGATCACCTTACGGCGGCGACTAGAGAGAAGATACTGAAGGGCGAGTACGTGGACGTTTTTAGTCTACTCTTTAGGGAGTTGGAGAAAAAACCGAAGGAGGAAATGGACGAAAAGGACAAAGAGAAGCTTAGAAAAAGAAAAATTGATCGGACCTGGTCTAATTGGTTGCCAGGGTTTTTGATTTACGCGGGAGTGATTGCCGGAGCTCAGCCCTGGCGTGCGGCCCCGCTGTTTCAATACTGCGATATTATTTATTGCGCCTACAGTGATTTTGTGGGTGGGGCGTGGCTCCAGTATGACGAGGCCTTCCGGATGAGGGCCGCTGTGAATCCCAATCTACCGTGGGACCAGATCAGCCAGCAGCTCTGGTTACAGCTAATGGCTCCTGCTAAGCCTAACACAGGTGAGAGATCTGACAGCGGCCACATCGTCCAGAAGACCAGTCACCCTGCCGGTACCCGCGCTCCCGCGGGGCAGTCGGTTCAACCTCGGCTGCTTTGTTGGGAGTTTACCTCCCAGGGGGCGTGCTCTCGGAAATTCTGTAGGTACCGTCACGAATGCCCAGTTTGCGGAGGCCCGCATGCCTTCACGGCATGTAGCAAGGCAAAGCAGAGGGGGGGCTTCAAGAGACCCGGGGGCTCTAATCAGCCGCCTGGAAAAGGGCCCCAGCCCCATCAGGATAGCGGTTCTCACTGAGCTTTTGCGTTATTATCCAAGTTTGGAGGATAAGCGTTATTTGTTGGAAGGTTTTGAATTTGGGTTTCGGATTCCATACCAAGGTCCCCGCACCCCCTTTATGTGTTCCAATTTAAGGTCTGTTAAGGGTTTGGAACACGTGGTGCGGAACAAGATTCAGAAGGAATGTGCAGAGGGTAGGGTCCTGGGCCCCTTTGTCGAGCCACCAGTGCCTAATTTGCGGGTTTCCCCGTTGGGGGTGGTACCCAAGAAGGCTAAGGGGGAGTACCGGCTGATTCATCATTTATCATATCCGAGAGGTCAGTCTGTTAATGATGCCATCCCCGACGAGCTTTGCTCAGTCAGGTATACATCCTTTGATCGGGCAGTTCGTATAGTGCGGCATTGTGGGCCTGGCGCGGAGGTGGCCAAATGTGACATCAAGTCCGCCTTCCGCTTGCTGCCTGTGCATCCTGAGGATTTTGAATTGTTGGGTTTTTGCTTTGAGGGAAGTTTTTACATGGATAGGGCCCTCCCTATGGGATGTTCCGTATCCTGTTCCGCCTTTGAGCGTTTCAGTTCATTTTTGGAGTGGGCACTGCAATTTAGGACGGGCTTGCGCGACACGGCGCATTATCTTGATGACTTTTTGTTTGTGGGCCCCGCGGGTTCTGGCCAATGCGCTCACTTGTTGCGGTCGTTTGAACGGCTAGCGGCGGATTTGGGAGTGCCCTTGGCTCCGGAGAAAACAGAAGGCCCTTCGACGGTGTTAACCTTTTTAGGTATAGAATTGGACACCATGCAACAGGCGTCGAGACTCCCCCCGGACAAGCTGAGTAACATGCGGAAAATGGTGACTGCCATGAAGGGCAGGAGGAAAGTTTCATTGGTCGAGCTGCAACAGCTGGTCGGCCACTTGAACTTTGCATGTAAGGTTGTTGCCCCCGGGAGAGCCTTTTTGAGGCAGTTTTGTGAAGGCATGACCGCGTTGCGCTCACCTCACCATGTTACGCGCGTAACCCGGCGCATGCGCGAGGATCTGGAGGTGTGGGAGTCTTTTCTTCTCCGCTACAACGGGACATCTTTCTGGCGGGAGGTCTTGTTGCTTGAGGCCGAGCTGCAGATTGTTTCGGACGCTGCGGGCTCCACTGGGTTTGGAGTTTATTTTCGGGGCCAGTGGTGTGCAGAACCGTGGCCGGCTGAATGGCGCTCCTCAGATCTGATCCGCAATCTAGCGTTTTTGGAGTTTTTTCCGATTGTTGTAGCTGTTTTCATTTGGGGAAAGGACTTGGCCAACCATACAGTGCACTTCTGGTGCGACAACATGGCGGTGGTGCATGTTGTCAATAACCTCACATCTAAGTCCCCCCCCGTTATGGGTTTGGTCAGGCGTTTCACATTGCGCTGCCTTGAATTGAATTTGCTTTTTGCCGCCCGGCATGTTCCCGGGTCTAATAACGGAGTGGCGGACGCCCTGTCTCGCCAACAGATGGAGCGGTTCCGCCAACTCGCCCCGGAGGCCGACAGTTGTCCTGTGCCAATGCCCGCGGAGCTGTGGCGAATTGGAGGGAAGAAGTGACACGGGCCATTCAACTCGCGGTTGCACCCAGTACAAGGAGGGCATATGATCGGGCGGCAAAGCAGTTTTCCATGTTCAGAGCAGGTGCCGGGCTAGAGGCGTGTTGGCCGGCCCCAGTTGAGCAGTTGTTACAATTTTGTGTGTTTCAGAAGGAACGCGGCCTGTCCGTTAAGTCTATCAAGGGCCAATTGGCGGGACTGGCATTCGCTAGCAGGTCCAAGGGCCACCCGGAGTTTACCAAGGACTTCCGTATTGCCAAAATGCTAGAGGGGTGGGCCCGCGAGGCGGGCCGTCAGGTCGACAATCGGGTCCCAATATCCCCATCGATCTTGCGGGGTCTTCATGCCACATGGGCAGCAATTTGTGGGTCTAATTTTGAGCAGGCACTTTTTCATGCAGCGGCGTTAACCGCATTTTTCGGAGCATTGAGGGTCTCAGAGTTGGTGGCCTGCTCGCGTAACGACGCTTCCTGCAGGGCCCTGATGGTGGGCGACGTTAGTTTGGTCGGGGGGCAGGCCGTCATCCATGTTCGTATGTCCAAAACTGACCAGAAACAGAGGGGGAATGTCATCACCCTGGGCCCTTGCGTGGACAAGGAGTTGTGCCCCGTCCGGGCTCTGGAGTTATATTTGGACATGCGGGGCAGGTCTAACGGTTTGTTATTCTGCCATGAAGACTTCACCCCTCTTTCCCGGTTTCAGTTTTGGGCCGTCACTTCCCGGGCGTTAAAGCAGCTAGGACTTGGGGGGGTGCGGTTTGGTACCCACTCTTTCCGCATAGGTGCGGCTTCTACCGCCGCGGCTATGGGATATGAGGGCGAGGCCATTCGCCGGGTGGGCCGTTGGAGGTCCCGGGCCTTCAGGTCTTACATTCGCCCCCTGACGCAGTAAGTATTCATGGCTTTTAGTTATGTTGGCTATTAATATTGTTGAATTTACTGTTTCTTCTCAGGTGCTGTGGCTGGCCGGGAAAGGAGGAGGATCCTCATTTGCGGCCACAGTATTGTCTTCTGGGCGGCACATCAGGCACGTCGGATGCCAGGAGGACCTCAGTTGGGCCTGAGTGAGCAGGCCACGATTGAGTGGCAGGGCCGGCGTGGAATGCGGTGGGCAGGACTCCTCTCACTTTTGTTCAAGGAGAGGAGGGGCCTGCCCCCTCATATCTTGGTGATTCACCTGGGGGAGAATGATTTGGGCCTTGTAAAGGGTAAGGCCCTATCAATTCAGGCCCGGGATGACATCACCCTGATAAAGCGCAGGTGGCCTGGCGTCCTCGTCCTGTGGTCGGCCATGTTGCCGCGCCGGGTGTGGCGGGCAGCTTGGGACCCGGAGGGCCTGGAGCGGGCCAGGTGGAAGGCTAACAGAGCCTTGCGTATCGCCATGGAGGCGGGTTTGGGAAAGTACGTCCCGCATCCTGCTATCAAGGCCAAACGTGCCGAATTGTACAGGCCGGATGGGGTCCACTTGTCAAAGATGGGCAATGAGGTCTTTTTGGCCGACCTCAGGCAGGGGTTAGAGCATGTCCTGGCTTGTGGGGGATCAGTCGCCTAAGCAGAGGCTTGGCGCTGTCCTTGGCAGGTTTACCCTTGGGGACATGTTCTATTGGGGGCATTTCGGTGAGCGCACATGGCAACGCACCTTTGGGGGTGCAGGGCCTACCTGGGGAACCTATGCTGTACGGCGCAAGGTTGGCTCCAGGGAAGCCTGGTGATCCAGTCATTAGGGAGTGGTCCACAGCCCAGGCTGTACGGCACGGGGAGGGTGGAGCTCAGGTGGACTGGATCTGTGCCTGGCCGGCCGGTTTTGAGCCGTTGGGTCGGCTCAATCCCGGGGCCTGTGGCTCGCCCTGTTTCAGGTTGGGGAGGTGGTCTTGGTTTCGACCCCTGGCCCATCCTGGCCCCACGTTTTTCACCCCTTGCCATCATTTAATAAAGTGGCCCTTTATACCAATCTTGTTGTATGTCTCTTCATTCCGAATGGGGGGGCAATTCGGCACTGCCCAGCCGGGCGGCCCCACCGGCCGACTTAGGCTGGGGGCCGTCCATTGCCTCCCCTGCAGGATGGGAGACAATGGTTTCACCCAGCAGTTTGGGGGCGGGCAGCCTTTTATAGGCTGGCCCGTCCCCTCGTGGCGCAGTTTGGAAAGGTTTTTCGGCCCGCCCGCCCGCCCTTTATGCAGTGTAGGCACAGGCTGGTCGCCAATGCGGGGCCAGGTAGGAATTTTTCGCTCCCAAGCGATTGGCCTGGTTTGGGAGTGTTTTTGCCTACCTTACACTGCGGGAGGTGCGCTGGCAATTGGTTTGGCGGTGCCATAATTAGGTCACTGGCAGGTTTACCCTTGGGGACATGTTCTATTGGGGGCATTTCGGTGAGCGCACATGGCAACGCACCTTTGGGGGTGCAGGGCCTACCTGGGGAACCTATGCTGTACGGCGCAAGGTTGGCTCCAGGGAAGCCTGGTGATCCAGTCATTAGGGAGTGGTCCACAGCCCAGGCTGTACGGCACGGGGAGGGTGGAGCTCAGGTGGACTGGATCTGTGCCTGGCCGGCCGGTTTTGAGCCGTTGGGTCGGCTCAATCCCGGGGCCTGTGGCTCGCCCTGTTTCAGGTTGGGGAGGTGGTCTTGGTTTCGACCCCTGGCCCATCCTGGCCCCACGTTTTTCACCCCTTGCCATCATTTAATAAAGTGGCCCTTTATACCAATCTTGTTGTATGTCTCTTTATTCCGAATGGGGGGGCAATGGCCTTGGGTCAGCCATAGCTCTGGCAGAGGTTGTCCTTGAAAGGGCAGCTGCTGTGAGAGCCCTCTCCAGCCCCACCCACCTCACAGGGTGTCTGTTGTGGGGGAGGAAGGTAAAGGAGATTGTGAGCCGCTCTGAGACTCTTCGGAGTGGAGGGAGGGATATAAATCCAATATCTTCATCTACCTCACAGGGTGTCTGTTGTGGGGGAGGAAGGTGAAGGAGATTGTGAGCCGCTCTGAGACTCTTCGGAGTGGAGGGCGGGATATAAATCCAATATCTTCATCTACCTCACAGGGTGTCTGTTGTGGGGGAGGAAGGTGAAGGAGATTGTATTCCGCTCTGAGACTCTTCAGAGTGGAGGGTGGGATATAAATCCAATATCTTCTTCTTCTTCTTCTTCCTCTCTCTCTCTCGCTGTTGCTCCCTCTTGTACTCTCTCACGTGGGGGGTTGGGAGAAATAGCCTGGGAATAGAGGGGCCCTACAGAGGGAAGAAGTGTTTACATAGAGCAGCTTGGTCCCCCTGCGCTTCCCTTATTTATTGATTGATTGATTGATTGATTTATATCCCGTCCTTCCCACCGAAGTGGCTCAGGGCGGCTTACAACATATAAAACTTACATAGGTTTGGCTTAAAAGCAATTACATGGCAACAGCTAAAACAATAAATTAATAAAACATAGAACATAAAAACCAGCGGTCTGTCAGAATGCACTCCAGCTCCATCCAAAAATTCTCAGTGTCAATTAGTTATAGGCCAGCCGGAAGAGGACGGTCTTGCAGGCCCTGTCTCCAACCACCACCTGGAGGTTGGCAAGCCTGTGGGCATATGGTTCTCTTTTTTAGCAGAGGCAGTGCAGGTCCCAAGAGAGACAGACCATAGAAAGGTGGTTGCAAGGAGATGGCCATCATGATAAGAAAGTCAAAACCAGGTAATGTTTCTGTATAAATTCTCCATCAAAGGGACCCTCTTAATCCTACCGCACTTTGCAAAACTGCTGGTTGGTCTCTTCTGAAGTGAAAAGGATGAAATTCTAATGCACAGAGCTCAAGGAAATGAATATTCATTACTTTTGAGAATAGTTCTGCAGGCTGCCCACGAGGGAGGGGCTGAGTGCTTGCAAAAATATATCTGGAATGCATTTTATTTGGTCCCTCAAGAAGACAACAAAAAGAGTAGGATTTATACCCTGCTTTTCTCTACCCAAAAAGAGTCTCAAAGCAGCTTCTAATCCCTTCTTCTCCCCACAAGAAGACGACATTGGATTTATATCCTGCCCTCCACTGTGAATTTCAGAGTCTCAGAGCAGCTCACAATCGCCTCTACCTTCTTCCCCCACAACAGACACCCTGTGAGGTAGGTGAGGCTGAGAGAGCTCTCCCGTCAGCTGCCTTTTCAAGGACAACTCTGCGAGAGCTATAGCTGACTCAAGGCCATTCCAACAACTGCACGTGGAGGAGGGGGGAAATCAAACCCAGTTCTCCCAGATAGGAGTCCACACACTTAACCACTGCACCAAACTGGCTCTCTTGTGAAACTTTATGGGGTAGGTGGGGATGAGAGAGCGCTGAGAGAACTGTGATTGGCCCAAGGTCGTCCAGGAGGCTGCAGGTGGAGGAGGAGTGGGGAATCAAACCCAGCTCTCCAGATTTGCATCCACTGCTCTTAACCACTATAGCACATTGGTTGAGACATTCGTTCTCTGGCCTGCCCTATTTTGCAGCTCCTAAAGATGTGAATGATGAATCCTAGGGCAAGAAAGGACTGGCCAAGACTCTTTGCCTTCTGCAAGATGGACTTAGAGCTGTTGGCACCGTGGATTATGTTCTGCCCCAGAGACAGCCAGGAATGGATCCAATAAAGTAACCCCCACTGAGCAAATAACCCAGCGGGCCTTACGTCCAGAACTTCTCCGACAAAGAATTTATATGTCAGCTTTTCTTGAAAAACCCAATAACCAGTGTGCTGGCAGAACAGGCTGCCAAAGGGGAAGTCGTTTTGGTTTATAGACTTTTGCTTGTTTGACTTTCCGTGGGGCAGATGAAGACGCTTGGAAGTGTTCGTCTTTATGAGATCCAGGCGAGCGACCCCCCCTTGCTGGAATGGAAGACTTCCCAAAGAGTGTGTAATGATTTGTGTGCACGGAAATGCACGCACACATGCACACACAAAGGCTTTGACCCAGGAAGAGGCTGCGTCTCAGAGGCAGAGCATGAGCTTGGCATGTCTTTGTCCCAGGTTCAGTCCTCAGCATCTGCAGTTGAAAGGACCAGGAGGCAGGAGGTGGGAAAGACCTTACCCCGGAGAGGAGCTGCCAGTCTGAGTTTGATTTGACACTAATCCAGGGGTGTCAAACATGCATCCCGAGGACTGAATCAGGCCCCCAGAGGGTTCCTATCAGGCCCCCGAGCAACTGTCTCTTCTCTGTTTCCTTCTCTCTCTCTCTTGCTTCCTTCTGCATCTCAACTTGCTTTGCAAGGCTTGCTCAATCGCACAGGAGCTACAGAGCAGAACCTCGGTTTTTTCCATTGGCTGAGGCTCCTCCCTCTCCTGGTCCCCCATTCAGCATAGCATTTGGTGCCTCTTCCTAAAAGACCCTCCAAGTTTCAAAAGGATTGGACCAGGAGGTCCAATTCTATGAGCCCCAATAGAAGGTTCCCCTATCCTTCATTATTTCCATTAGAGGGAAGGCATTATGAAAGGTGTGCGGTCCCTTTAAATGTGATGGCCAGAAATCCCTTTGGAGTTCAATGATGCTTGTAACAACCTGGCTTCTGGCTGCACCCCCAAAGTTCCCAGATATTTCTCAAATTGCACCTGGCAATCCTATAGGTAAAGAGTATGACTGCTAACCTGGGTTTGGGAAATTCCTGGATATTCGGGCATGGAGGCTGGTGGAGAGGGCAAGACTTGTGGGCAGGACATGTGGGATATAGTGCACTAGAGTCCGCCCTCCAAAGCAGCCATTTTTCACCAGGGGAACCAATGTGTTTAGTTTGCGGATGAATTGTAGTTCCAGGAGATCTTCAGGCCTCACCTGGAGGTTGGCAACCCTAGGTACATGCTGTAATGTTGGCAATAGAAGGGCCATGCACCATTCACACCCTGCCTCTGGGTGTTTCCCTGACTCATAAGAACATAAGAGAAACCATATTGGATCAGGCCCATGACCCATCTAGTCCAACACTCTGTGTCACATAAGAACATAAGAGAAGCCATGTTGGATCAAGCCAATGGCCCCTCCAGTCCAACACTCTGTGTCACATAAGAACATAAGAGAAGCCATATTGCATCAGGCCAATGGCCCCTCCAGTCCAACACTCTGTGTCACATAAGAGCATAAGAGAAGCCATGTTGCATCAGGCCAATGGCCCCTCCAGTCCAACACTCTGTGTCACATAAGAACATAAGAGAAGCCATGTTGCATCAGGCCAATGGCCCCTCCAGTCCAACACTCTGTGTCACATAAGAACATAAGAGAAGCCATTTTGGATCAGGCCAATGGCCCATCCAGTCCAACACTCTGTGTCACATAAGAACATAAGGGAAGCCATGTTGGATCAGGCCAATGGCCCCACCAGTCCAACTCTCTGTGTCACAGAAGAACATTAGAGAAGCCATGTTGGATCAGACCCATGAGCCATCCAGTCCAACACTCTGTGTCACATAAGAACATAAGAGAAGCCATGTTGGATCAGGCCAAAGGCCCATCCAGTCCAACACTCTGTATTACACAGTGGCCCCAAAAAACCAAGTGTCCCACCAGTAGGGCCAGGAGACTAGAAGCCCTCCCACTGTTGCCCCCCACAAGCACCAAGAATACAGAGCATCACTGCCCCAGACAGAGAGTTCCAACAATATGTTGTGGCTAATTGCCACTGATGGACCTCTGCTTCATATGCTTATCCAATCCCCTCTTGAAGCTGTCTATGCTTGTAGCCGCCACCACTTCCTGTGGCAGTGAATTCCACGTGTTAATCACCCTTTGGGTGAAGAAGGACTTCCTTTTATCCATTCTAACCCGACTGCTCAGCAATTTCATTGAGTGCCCACGAGTTCTCGTATTGTGAGAAAGGGAGAAAAATCCTTCTTTCTCTGCTTTCTCCATCCCATGCATGATCTTGTCAACCTCTCTCATGTCACCCGGCAGTCGACGTTTCTTCAAGATAAAGAGCCCAAAGCGTTTTAGCCTTTCTTCATAGGGAAAGTGTTCCAGCCCTTGAATCATTCTCCCATTTGTATTGGGAGACATCAGCTGTCTCGTTCCTAGTTCCAGAGTTTAAAAATGTGTGCAGTGAGCCCTGACAGAGTTCCGTATGGCCGCCTCAAGACAGCAGTGTGAACTTTAATTTTTATGCAGGGAATTTACGATCCATTCTATTCGCTGGGCATATTTAGATTACGGGGTGGCATCACGGAAAGCCGTTTAGAGCAGGGGTGGCCAACGGCAGCTCCCCAGATGTTTTTTTGCCTACAACTCCCATCGCCAATGGCTGGGGCTGATGGGAGATGTAGGCAAAAAACATCTGGAGAGCTACTGCTCGCCACCCCTGGAATAGGACACCCACTGCCTCGATAAAATAAAGTAAAATAGACACTCCCGGTAGGAATTTGAACCTGGATATCTGTTATGTATTGGAACTGGAGTTTGCCCATCAGGGATCATTAGGCCAGCTACTAACCTATAGTTGTGTGTAATGGGATGATGGTAATGGGATTCAGGAAGGAGGCCCGTCATGGATCGTTAGGCCAGCTACTAACCTATAGTTCTGTGTAATGGGATGATGGTAATGGGATTCAGGAAGGAGGCCCGTCATGGATCGTTAGGCCAGCTACTAACCTATAGTTCTGTGTAATGGGATGATGGTAATGGGATTCAGGAAGGAGGCCCGTCATGGATCGTTAGGCCAGCTACTAACCTACAGTTGTGTGTAACGGGATGATGGTAATGGGATTCAGGAAGGAGGCCCATCAGGGATTGTTAGGCCAGCTGTTAACCTAGAGTTGTGTGTAATGGGCTGATGGTAATGGGATTCAGGAAGGAGGCCCATCAGGGATCCTTAGGCCAGCTATTAACCTACAGTTGTGTGTAATGGGATGATGGGAATGGGATTCAGGAAGGAGGCCCATCAGGGATCGTTAGGCCGGCTACTAATCTACAGTTGTGTGTAATGTGATGATGGTAATGGGATTCAGGAAGGAGGCCCATCAGGGATCGTTAGGCCGGCTGTTAACCTAGAGTTGTGTGTAATGGGATGATGGTAATGGGTTTTGGGTGGGGAGGTTTGCATGCATATAAGCAGGGCCATTGGTCCTGCCAGACAGTTCCGTTCCGATCTCCCTATGCTGAATCACTGAATAAAGAGCTGAACTCACTATCTCTTGGGCGTCCTCATGCTTTAAGCCCAGTGCATTTTAGTTAACTTTGGCTCTTCTTTTTGGCAGACGGGTCCTGACATCCTGGGAACTTGGGGAGGGGAGCAAAAGGGCAGCAGCTGGGAATTTAGACAGCTTTTTCCCCTCCCTTGCAATGGCCCCTGATGGCAAATGAAAGCAAGATCTTTTATATTGCTTTCTCGGCTCTGAGGATAAAACCCCCAGATTTCTCCCCCAGACCCACAGAACTGGCTGAAGAGTGTGAGACACTATGGTCTCCTGGCTTGCCAGCCTCCCGGTGGGAATACTGGTGGCATGATATAAAATACAAGTCAATCGGCGGGGGGGGGGGGGGGACTCTACAGGCACTGTGGAAACCATGTAAGAACATAAGAGAAACCATGTTGGATCAGGCCAATGGCCCATCCAGTCCAACACTCTGTGTCACAGAAGAACATAAGAGAAGCCATGTTGGATCAGGCCAATGGCCCATCCAGTCCAACTGAGTCACAGAAGAACATAAGAGAAGCCATGTTGGATCAGGCCAATGGCCCATCCAGTCCAACTGAGTCACAGAAGAACATAAGAGAAACTATGTTGGATCAGGCCAATGGCCCATCCAGTCCAACACTCTGTGTCATACAGTGGTCCAAAAAAACCAGGCACCATCAGGAGGTCCACCAATGGAGCCAGGACACCAGAAGCCCTCCCACTGTGCCCCCTCCCGCCACCACCAAGAATACAGAGCGTCACTGCCTCAGACATAAGGACACAAGAGAAGCCATGTTGGATCAGGCCAATGGCCTATCCAGTCCAACACTCTGTGTCATACAGTGGTCCAAAAAAACCAGGCACCATCAGGAAGTCCACTAGTGGGGCCAGGACACTGGAAGCCCTCCCAATGCTACTCCCCCAAGCACCAAGAATGCAGAGCATCTCTGCCCCAGAGAGTTTCATCAATACCCTGTGGCTTATAGCCACTGATGGACTTCTGCTCCAGATGTTTATCCAATCCTCTCTTGAAGCAGTCTATGCTTGCAAAATTTATGTACAAAATTAATGCATTGTACCCATGTACGCAGTTAATACATTGTAATCATAATTCATAACGCAATACATAGTCCATGAAGTGCAAACTCACGTCGTGTGGACTCTTCAAGATTAACCGGTTCACGTAACCAGATGAGTCAGCAACGCAATATGGTTTTGCACGTTATGGACTATGTTCTGTGGAGTTCTCGGGTTATCCCACTGGAGGCTGGCAATTGTAGTTTTGCAAGAGTTTGTGTCCTCTTGAGCTGGCAATGAGAGAGGGGTGGGGGGGGGAAGAGAGAGAGAGAGAGAGAAGAAGAAGAAGAAGAAGAAGAAGAAGAAGAAGAAGATATTGGATTTATATCCCGCTCTCCACTCCGAAGAGTCTCAGAGCGGCTCACAATCTCCTTTACCTTCCTCCCCCACAACAAACACCCTGTGAGGTGGGTGGGGCTGGAGAGGGCTCTCACAGCAGCTGCCCTTTCAAGGACAACCTCTGCCAGA
Source organism: Heteronotia binoei (assembly GCF_032191835.1). Lineage (NCBI taxonomy): Eukaryota > Metazoa > Chordata > Lepidosauria > Squamata > Gekkonidae > Heteronotia > Heteronotia binoei. The sequence goes on along the minus strand of NC_083232.1, from coordinate 4,731,298 downwards.
GCTATGGCTGACCCAAGGCCATTCCAGCAGCTGCAAGTGGAGGAGTGGGGAATCAAACCCGGTTCTCTCAGATAAGAGTCTGCACACTTAACCACTACACCAAACTGGCTCTCCAGAGAGAGATGGCTTTCTGTTTTAAGCCACTTAGCTGTAACCCTCAGCAGAGTTCAGACTCTGGCTGAGCTCCCAAGAAGTTGAACATACGGGGGGTGGGTTAAATCATTTTTCATAGATTCATAGAGTTGGAAGGGACCTCCAGGGTCATCTAGTCCAACCCCCTGCCCAAATAGGTCCCCCCCCACGTCCCCAGTGCCCCCTGCTTCATGCCCAGAAGATGGCAAAAAAACCTCTACGATCCTTGGCCAAACTGACATGGAGAACAATTGCTGTCTGACCCCAAAGCGGTGATCAGCATTTCCCTGGATGTGTAAGAGAGGGTCGCAAGAGCTAAGCGCTGACACGACCCGTCCTCCCCTCCGTCTCATGATCTAAGTCCACAGAACAAGCCTTGCTATCGGATGGCCATCTGACCACTGTTTCAAAACCTCCCAAGGATAGGAGAGCCCATCGTCTTCAGAGGAAGCCTGTTCCACTGAGGAACTGCTCTGTCAGGATGTCTTTTTCCTAATGTTTAGCTGGAAGCAGAGTGGTAAATGTTTAGCTGGAAGCAGCAGTACTGCAGTACTGTGATCTGAACTCTCTGCTCACGACCTGAGTTCTATCCCAGCGAAAGCTGGTTCAGGTAGCCGGCCCAAGGTTGACTCCGCCTTCCATCCTTCTGAGGTCGGTCAAATGAGTCCCCAGCTTGCTGGTGGGAAAGTGTAGACTGGGGAAGGCAATGGCAAACCGCCCTGTAAAAAGCCTGCCGTGAAAACGTTGTGAAAGCAACGTCACCCCAGAGTGGGAAACGACTGGTGCTTGCACAGGGGACCTTTCCTTTCCTCAGCTTCTATGACCTGTTGTTGGACCTCCATAGCAGCTGGCTGGTCACAGTGTGAGTCAAGATGCTGAGCCAGATGACCGCTAGATGGACCACTGCATGGATCCAGTAGGGCTCTTCGCTTCTTATTGGGAAGGCCTTTGTTTCTATGCCGTCTTTCTTTGGCCCTCCCAGAGCAACTGGTCGGCCACTGTGTGAGATGGGATGCTGGACCCTCACCGGTCTGATCCAGCATGGCTCTTCTTATCTTATAGGGGAAGGTCTCAGCTTCTAGCGGCCCCATGGTGCAGAGTGGTAAAGCAGCAGTACTATAGTACTGTGATCTGAACTCTCTGCTCACGACCTGAGTTCTATCCCAGTGAAAGCTGGTTCAGGTAGCCAACCCAAGGTTGACTCAGCCTTCCATCCTTCCGAGGTCAGTAAAATGAGTCCCCAGCATGCTGGGGGGAAAGTGTAGAGGACTGGGGAAGGCAATGGCAAACCACCCTGTAAAAAGTCTGCCGTGAAAATGTTGTGAAAGCAACGTCACCCCAGAGTTGGGAACGACTGGGGCTTGCGCACGGGACCTTTCCTTTTCCTTTCCATTTACTTTCAACCTGTTGGTCCTGGTCTGACCTTCTGGGGCCACAGAAACCAATTCTGCACCATCCTCTCTAGGACACCTCTTCAAGTACTTGGAGATGGGGTTCATATCACCCCTCAGTCGTCTCCTCTTTATGCTCTCCATGCGCAGGCTGTATCTTGTCAATAGCTTTTCCTGTTATATTTTATAACAAGCTCCCTGCTGTCTGCGGTGATGCTGTTCTCACAAGAAACATTAAAGCTGCAAATTAGGGACACGGCAAAGACATTCATCAGGCAGGTAAGCTTGTCAGGACACCCTCATCCGCGGCTGCTGATCCCCCCGCCGAATGCGTGGGATGGCCCTCTGCTTGGACATCTGCACCGTTCCTCTGTTTAAAATATTTATCTCCAAGTAAAAGGACAGGTCCTCTTGTGGATCAAAAACTGGCTAATTAATAGGAAGCAGAGAGTGCATATAAATGGGCAGTCTTCGCAGTGGAGGACGGTAAGCAGTGGAGTGCCGCAGGGCTCAGTACTGGGTCCCATGCTCTTTAACTTGTTCATTAATGATTTGGAGTTGGGAGTAAGCAGTGAAGTGGCCAAGTTTGCGGATGACACTAAATTGTTCAGGGTGGTGAGAACCAGAGAGGATTGTGAGGCACTCCAAAGGGATCTGTTGAGGCTGGGTGAGTGGGCATCAACGTGGCAGATGAGGTTCAATGTACCAAGTGCAAAGTAATAAACATTGGGGCCAAGAATCCCAGCTACAAATACAAGTTGATGGGGTGTGAACTTGCAGAGACTGACCAAGAGAGAGATCTTGGGGTCATGGTAGATAACTCACTGAAAATGTCAAGACAGTGTGCGATTGCAATAAAAAAGGCCAACACCATGCTGGGTATTATTAGGAAGGGAACTGAAAACAAATCAGCCAGTATCATAATGCCCCTGTATAAATCAATGGTGCGGTCTCATTTGGAATACTGTGTGCAATTCTGGTCACCGCACCTCAAAAAGGATATTATAGCATTGGAAAAAGTCCAGAAAAGGGCAACTCGAATGATTACAGGTTTGGAACACTTTCCCTATGAAGAAAGGTTAAAACACTTGGGGCTCTTTAGCTTGGAGAAATGTCGACTGCGGGGTGACATGATAGAGGATTATAAGATTATGCATGCGATGGAGAAGGTAGAGAAAGAAGTCCTTTTCTCCCTTTCTCACAATACAAGAACTTGTGGGCGTTCAATGAAATTGCTGAGCAGTCAGGTTAGAACAGATAAAAGGAGGTACTTCTTGACCCAAAGGGTGATTAACATGTGGAATTCACTGCCACAGGAGGTGGTTGCAGTGAACAAGCTAAAGAGCATGGACAAGCTAAAGGGCATGGGACCCAGTACTGAGCCCTGCAGCACCCCACTGCTTACCGTCCTCCACTGCGAAGACTGCCCATTTATACTCACTCATTGTGCAGGAGGTTGGACTAGATGACCCTGGAGGTCCCTTCCAACTCTATGATTCTAACCATCCAACCAATATATAAAAGGATAGAAGTGTGAATCAAGAAGCTTGGGCTCTTGAAAGCTTAGGAAATGGCAGCTTTGGAGGAAGGACTCTATAGCATTATTCCTCGCTGAGATCCCTCCACTTTTCTCCCCGGGCTCCATGCCCAAATATTCAAGAGTTTCCTAAGTTGAAGTTGGCAACTTGAGTTGTAGAGTTGCTGCAGGGATGTCTAATGCTATAGTGTAGGGGTGTTGAACGTGTGGCCTGGGGGCCAAATCAGGCCCCTGAAAAACTGGCCTTCACCGCTTCCTTCTCCCTCTCTCTTGCTTCCTTCTGCGTAACAGCATGTTTTGCCAGGTTCTCTCAATCACACAGCAGAACTATTAAGCCAAGTCTCTCTTCCTTCTATTGTCTGAGGACCTCCCCATCCTGGTACCCTGGGGAAGGAGGGAAGGAGCCAGAACTTCCTTTGCCCAGTTCCCTGGATCCCATGGGAGAAATACAAATAAAGTGCCTTTAAGACCGAGTGCTAATGTTTTAAAGATGGTTTTAAGGTTTTTTTTTAAAAAAATCTTTGCATTTGTGTCCTTTATAAATTTTATATCTCTGCTCTGAACCCCGTGGCGCAGAGTGGTAAAGCTGCCATACTGCAGTCGGAGCCCTCTGCTCACGACCTGAGTTCGATCCCAGCGGAAGCTGGTTCAGGTAGCCAGCTCCAGGTTGACTCAGCCTTCCATCCTTCCGAGGTTGGTAAAGTGAGTCCCCGGCTTGCTGGGGGGAAAGTGTAGATGACTGGGGAAGGCAATGGCAAACCACCCTGTAAAAAGTCTGCCGTGAAAACGTTGTGAAAGCAGCGTTACCCCAGAGTCGAAAACGACTGGTGCTTGCACAGGGGACTACCTTTACCTTTTAACCTAATCATAAATAGGTACACAAATGGCCCGGCTCAACCCAAGATGGCTTGGCCTGACAAGGTTTCATTTACGGATTTTCTTCGTGCTTGGGTGCTGTGCACAAGTGACTGGCAAAAGAATTTTTGCAGTGGGATACGCCTTTCTGAAGAAGGGTTTTCCCCAGAAACGGAAGTAAAGGCAAGTTCCTGTTAGAGGCTCATATCATATCCACTTCAGCTTTGTGTGCAAAAAGCTCATTCATTCATTTATGAACACCGGAAGCCATAACTCTGGATGATTAAGAAAAATGTGGAAAGTATAAGAACCTCTTTTCACATGGCCATATTGGGAGCACTGGCCCGTCGGAGTGGGTGAATTGTCGTGAGTTTTAAAAGTTGGAAACCGACGCTTCTAAATGGACTTGAATGAATAAAATTGTCGTTTGGGATATTTATTATTGAAACTGTAATTGTAGGGTGCTTGTAATTAATTTACAGTATTTAGAATACTAGTATTGTGTTGCTTTAAGTCTTTGTGCATTAATGCATTAATGTTTTTAGAATTTTAATGGATTTTAATTAATTGTAGTTAAATGTTATTTATTGTACAATGTATGTATTGAGTTTTTGCTGTTAGCCGCCCTGAGCCGCTTTGGTCGGGGAGGGCGGGATACAAATAAAATGTGACTGACTGACTGACTTCGTTAAATCATTACTAAATCCTTTGATTTTTTTTCCATTATTTTTTTCACAGTTAGTTCTTTCGTCTTTGGTCCTTACTGTGATACTCTAGGCCAGGGGGGTGAGGAACTAGGGTTGCCAAGTCCAATTAAAGAAAAATCTGGGGACTTTGGGGGCGGAGCCAGGAGACTTTGGGGGTGGAGCCAGGTGACATTGGGGGTGGAGCCAGGAGCAAGGGTGTGACAAGCATAATTGAACTCCAAGGGAGTTCTGGCCATCACATTTAAAGGAACAGCACACCTTTTAAAATGCCTTTCTTCCATAGGAAATAATGAAGGATAGGGGCACCATCTTTTGGGGCTCATAGAATTGGACCCTCTGGTCCAATCGTTTTGAAACTAGATGCTATACTAAAAATTTGGTGCCTCTACCTCAAAAAATAGATCCCCCCCCCCAGAGCCCCAATACCCACGGATGAATTTCCTATTATTCCCTATGGGAATTGTTCTCCATAGGGAATAATAGAGTGCCCAGTAGATATTTCCCTCCCCACCCCATGTTTTCTAAAGGGGGGGAGGGCCTCCAAACCAGAGAATCCCCTGCCCCCTCCCTCTCTCTCACACCCAAATACTTAGCAGATCTTCTTCCGGAGAACTCTTGCTGTGAAAACGAAAGCAAAAGAAAGGGAGGGGCCGTTCTCCCAAGCCCTTCCTGCTTCCTGCCCAGCCTTAAAGGGGCATACATTTTACAAACGGCTCAGGAGCTCTATAATAACATGAAGCCTACAGGTATGTTCTCCCCCCACTCCCCCCCCCACCCCCCGCTTCCCGATTTTTGAAGAGCGGGAGATGAGGCTGCGAACCCAGGGGTCTCCCACCAGAGCGGGAGGGTTGGGAAGCCTATGAGGAACCCTTTTTCTGCCAAGGGCCATTTGGATATTTATAACATAATTCGCGGGCCATCAAAAATGATCAGCTTAAAAAACAGCGCTTTGCCGAGGGAGAATGATTTGGGCCAGCAAAATTAATGCAAATAATTGTTTGTCTATTTGAAGACAGGTGGGGAGAGCCTAATCTGGCGTGCACACACACGGCCCGCCGCCCTAGGCAAATGCATAGGTCCAGGGCTTTTTTGTAGAAAAAGCCCAGCAGGAACTCAGTAGCATATTAGACCTCTCTCTCTCTCTCGGCTTGACTTCGCGAACGAAGATTTAAGAAAGGTGCAGTAAGTCCACGTCTGCTGCAGGCTCGCTGGTGGCTGACAAGACCAATGCGGGACAGGCAGGTCCGGCCACAGTGGCTGCAGGGAAAAGTCTGATTTGGGGTTGGTGCTGTAGCAGTACGATTCTTCCTCGATCTCCTTTTGTCCTCAAGACCAGCTATGCGTGCGTTCTCAAAGGAAGAGACAGCCTGCTGGATGGTGTGCCTCCATGCTTTGCGATCTGAGGCTAGGTCAGACCACTGGTGATGGTTAACGCAACAGGTACCAAGAGATTTCTTCATATTAGACCACATCCCCTAATATTAGCATATTAGGTCATTAGCATATTAGGCCACACCCTCTGGGATAATCAAGTGCAAACTGAACGCTGACAGTAACTTTTTCAGGCCCTGCAGCAATTCTGGCCGGCCAGCCAGGCCCCAGGGAGGCTGCTGCACAGTACATCTGGGCCCTGTGATCCCTGCCTGCCCCTGGGGAGGGTGCTGCACAGCACAGCTGGGCCTCACGATCCTCGCTGGCCAGCCAGGCCCCAGGGAGGCTGCCACATGGTTCGATTCAGCCCAATAATCCCCAAGGGCCACACCAAGTGACCTCGAGGGCTGCATATGGCCCTTGGGAAAGAGGTTCCCCACCCCTGCTCTAGGCGCTCTGATAGTGATAGATCAAGCAACTCTAAAAAGAGCCAGTTTGGTGTAGTGGTTAAGTATGCGGACACTTATCTGGGAGAACCGGGTTTGATTCCCCACTCCTCCACTTACAGCTGCTGCAATGGCCTTGGGTTAGCCATAGCTCTAGCAGAGGTAGTCCTTGAAAGGGCAGCTTCTGTCAGAGCTCTCTCATCCCCACCCACCTCACAGGGTGTCTGTTGTGGGGGGAGAAGATATAGGAGATTGTAAGCTACTCTGAGTCTATATCCTTGAAAGGGCAGCTGCTGGGAGAGCTCTCTCAGCCCCACCCACCTCACACGGTGTCTGTTGTGGGGGGGGGGGAGAAGATATAGGCGATTGTAAGCTGCTCTGAGTCTCTGATTCAGAGAGAAGGGCAGGGTAGAAATCTGCAATTCTTCTTCTAACAACACCATTGTCTACTTTGGAGGGCAGCAGCTCTCCATGTCCTCAGATCTTTGACACGATCCATCTTAAAGCAGATCCTTTGAATCAGAAATGCAGCTGGGGAGAACTGAACCTAGGGCCTTCTGCACGTCAAGCAGACTCCCTGTCCTTTAGCCATCTGAGTAGGGTTGCCAAGTCCAATTCCAGAAATATCTGGGGACTTTGGGGGTGGAGCCAGGAGACTTTGGGGGTGGAACCAGGAGACATTGGGGTGGAGCTAGGAGCAAGGGCGTGACAAGCACAATTGAACTCCAAAGAGAGTTCTGTCCATCACAATTAAAGGGACCACACAGTAGTCCAATGAGATGGTATTGTTTCTGAATGCTCCTCCTTGCACAGAAAAAGGGACTTTCTGCAAACACAATACCAGCAGCCCAGGGAGAAGAGACTGAAACCCTCCAGTCCAGATTTTTGTGTGTGTAAAGAACCCCCTCCACTTTTTGTCTAGGCTATCATCCCCCAACTGCTATCATGCACTTGTTCTCTGAGGTGGTACAGCCCTCCCCACAAGGCACCTGAGGACTCTACCACCACCCCCACACACTGGGTCAGGGGTGGCCAAACTTGTTTAATGCAAGAGCCACATAGAATAAACATCAGATGTTTGGGAGCTGCAAGCCATGAAAGTCATGTCTGAGAGCTGCAAGACAAGGAAGGGATGCAAATAGATGGAGGTGGAGGGAGGTGGAAAGAAAGCAACTTTAGTTTTAATGAGGCTGTAGGGGCTTCGAGAGTCACACAATATGTGTGAAAGAGCCACATGGGGCTCCTGAGCCACAGTTTGGCCACCCCTGCACTGGGTCAACCCAAGGAAGGCCACTCACCAGCTGCTTAAGGTCCTCCTGATGGCAGGCTGGACGGCTCGTGGTACCGCTGCTGCTCGAACTCATAGCGGGTGGTCTTGGCCACCACCACCACCCGAGAGGGGCAGAACCCCCCGCTGGCGGCTTTCGAGGGGAGCTCGGAGGAAGCATCCGCGCTGAGGTGCCGGTGGCTTCCTCAGCGGCAGCTCTCCCTGCGCCGCTTTCCGCTCCCTGTTCAAATCCTTGTGGCGGCGCCAGCAGCATCATCACCATCGACGGCGCTTCACCTTAACGTTCAAGCTTCCCCTCCTCGCCTCTGCCGGGCGGTGAAGCGCAGTTGATGGTGATGATGCTGCTGGCACCGCCCTGAGGATTTGAACAGGAAGCGGAGGGCGGTGCAGGGAGAGCCACCGCTGAGGAAGCCAGGGAGGCAGGTCATAGCCCCGGGGCTTTGGAACGTCCTGCGGGCGCTGCTGCCGCCACAGACTGAGGCCAGACAGCCGCGAGTCGGCCGGCCTGCCTTCCCTCAGCCTGCGCCTCAACTGCACGGCACGCGCTCTCGAACGGAGCCACTGCGCATGCGTCAGAAACCTGCGCATGCCGCTTGACACACGCACACCTCTTTCTCCCGCACGCACACCTCTTTCTCCCGCACGCACACCTCTTTCTCTTTTCGCCTTCTGCAAATTCAGATTCGCGGCTTGCCACGGACCCACGCTCCTTGGCGCCGTTTCCGCCCTTTCCCCCCACTTCCGTTTTTTGGGGGAGCGGGGGAAGAGGCTGGAAATCCTGGGGTCCCCCGCCAGGGCGGGCGGGTTGGGAAGCCTACATCTGAGCAAAGGAACAATGGTGTCCTATTCTGTAACCCTCGGCCAAAGAAAACCCCAAACTGTCTCGTCGCCTTCCCTCCCTCTTGTCTAACTTCCAATCTCCAAACGATGGCCGATTTCCCATCGCAAAAAAATCAACGAAGAATCGGTTTGCAGTCTTTTTAGAAATTTATTTATCACGGATGGATGTCTTTCGTTTTGTAAACAATTCTTGTCCATTTTTTTTTTTTGCTCAAATCATCTCCAGACATATGTTATTCATTGCAAGTCATTTCTGGTGAAAAAAAAAACCCACACAAATAATTAAGTCGTACGTCTTTCTTTCCCGCTTTGCATTTATAACAAAACATTTGCAGGGCGATTCCTTTCCTTGAGGGCCACTGTTGACACATTTTAACTTATGGGGATACACCCACAACTCACTCTTAGGACGAAAAGGGAGCTGGAGAAAGACCATTTCTTTACTGCCTTCGGCCTCTGAAGCAGAGAGACAGGATTCTTTGGGGGGGGGGGATGTGATTGGAACACAGAGCAACATGCAAAGCTGCCTTATAAAGAATCACATCCGTGGTCCCTTGACTCAGTCCTGCCTGCTCTGACTGGCCATGGCTCTTCAGGGCTTAAATGTTTCCCTGATGGGTTGCCAGCCTCCAAGGGGCGGGCCTGGAGATCTCTAAACAAGAGATCAGTTCTCCTGGAGAAAATGGCTGCACGGGAAGGTGGACTCCATGGTCTTATACCCCACTCAGGTGGCTCCTCCCCTCCCCATACCTTGCTCACCCCCATGCTCTGCTCCCTACATCTCCAGTAATTTTCCTGTTTGGAGTTGGCAACCCTTCCCCCCCCAAAACCTGCTGCCTGGGAGACCAAAAACACTCTAGTCTCATGTGGGGTGGTAGTGGGGAAATACCATCTTTATATGCTTTCCGATGTTGAAAAACACTTTCCCAGCAGCTTAAAAAGCTAGTGTTTCAGGAAGGAAGCTGTGAGCAGATCCAAAGGAAGTACTTCTTCACCCAAAGGGTGATTAACATGTGGAATTCACTGCCACAGGAGGGGGTGGCGGCCACAAGTATAGCCACCTTCAAGAAGGGTTTAGATAAAAATATGGAGCACAGGTCCATCAGTGGCTATTAGCCACAGTGTATGTGTGTATATAAAATTTTTTGCCACTGTGTGACACAGAGTGTTGGACTTGATGGGCCGTTGGCCTGATCCAACATGGCTTCTCTTATGTTCTTAAGTGTCCAGGGATACAGGAAGGGTGTGTCCAGTTAGAGCCATTTTGAAACTAGCTTCACCTTCCATGGCTCTTCCCAAGAGAATCGAAGGAATTATGATGGTGATTTTTTTGTTGTTGCTGTTAGCTATCCCTACTGCTATTTGAGGAAGGAAACTTTGACTCTTGACAGTTTCTACCACGAAAATCTTGTGCGTCTCGAAGGTGTTGCCGGACTCGAATCCAGCTCTTCTACTGCAGACTAATGTGGCTACCCACCTGAAATTTTGTTTTGTAGACCCTGACTCTCTGGAGACTGGGGTCTGGTCGACAGCAGCTATGATGCTCAGTCCCCCCTGGATCTGGACCATTTGAATAGACATTTGAATAGGTGAGCTTAAACAGCTTTGGTTTAAATTTGATTTCAGTCCATTTTTTTTTAGTAGACGTTAGAGCAGGGGTCTCACCAGCCTTTTTGGAGCCTGTGGGCGCCTTGGGAATTCTAACGCAGTGTGGTGGGCACAGCCGCAAAATGGGGAGCCCGCCACAAAATGGCACCTTTGGAAACTCAGAACAGTAGCCCTTGCAGACACAAGAACACTCAAAGAATCTCTCAGCACCTACTACGTAGGCAAACCTTGCAAGCATTACAAATGGCTTGAACTTCTCTATAGCAGGGATCCCCATAGGTTCTATCAGACACTATCTACCTGCCCCCCCCCCCCCCCCAAAATGAGAAAATAACCAAAATATATAAAGCTAGTTTGAGAGCCAGTTTGGTGTAGTGGTTAAGTGTTCGGACTCTTATCTGGGGGAACCATGTTTGATTGCCCACTCCTCCACTTGCACCTCCTGGAAGGGCCTTGGGTCAGCCATAGCTCTGGCAGAGGTTGCCCTCGAAAGGGCAGCTGCTGTGAGAGCCCTCTCAGCCCCACCCACCTCACAGGGTGTCTGTTGTGGGGGAGGAAGGGGAAGGAGATTGTGAGCTGCTCTGAGACTCTTCGGAGTGGAGGGCGGGATATAAATCCAATATCTTCATCTGCCTCACAGGGTGTCTGTTGTGGGGGGGAGGAAGGGAAAGGAGATTGTGAGCCGCTCTGAGACTCTTTGGAGTCGAGGGCGGGATATAAATCCAATATCTTCATCTAGCTCACAGGGTGTCTGTTGTGGGGGAGGAAGGGAAAGGAGATTGTGAGCCACTCTGAGACTCTTCGGAGTGGAGGGCGGGATATAAATCCAATATCTTCATCTACCTCACAGGGTGTCTGTTGAGGGGGAGGAAGGTGAAGGAGATTGTGAGCCGCTCTGAGACTCTTTGGAGTGGACGGCGGGATATAAAGCCAATGTCTTCATCTACCTCACAAGGTGTCTGTTGTGGGGGAGGAAGGGAAAGGAGATTGTGAGCCGCTCTGAGACTCTGAAATTTGGAGTGGAGGGCGGGATATAAATCCAATAGCATCTTCTTTTAATGCCCACCAGGTGTTTTTAGAAAGCAGGTGAGGCCAGGTGGAGGGTCTACCCAGCTTCGCTTCTGATTGGCCGCTGAAGATCTGTTGGGCTACGCAGATTGAAATAACATTGTTTCAGTGGCAGCTGCCAACCCGGTGTTGGTTGTATGGTCTCTCACCCTGCTTTCTCAATGTATTTTTAATTACCCCTCTTCCCCCCTGCACTGGGCTTCTTCTGTTTATTGCAACAGCCATTTTTGCAATAGCTCCGCCTCCTGCGGCAGCCATGCTGTGGTCGTGCCTGCCGTCCTCTGTCACAATTCCAAAGGTGCCCATAGGCTCAAAAAGGTTGGGGGTCTCAGTTCAATAGCATCCATATTAAATACACCAAACAGCCAGTGAACCCATCTAACTGTACTCCTTCCTCCTCAATCTTAGTCTACACTGAAGACTGAAACTGGAATGGTGATTCCTTCTCTCCAAAGAATCCTGGAAGCTGCAGAGGGCAAAGGGTCTCCAGTGGAGAATGCCCCACAAAGTCACCAAATGACTATTCCTAGGATTCTTTGTGGGTGTGTGTGTGTGTGTGGAAGCAATGAAAGTGTGGTATATGAAACTAATATAATTTGTAGGGCAGTTATTGTCCTCTTTTGGATGGCCCACGCTGATCTCAGCACATTTGCTGAGCGGTCAGGTTAGAACGGATAAAAGAAAGCACTTCTTCACTCAAAGACCAATTAACACATGGAATTCATTGCCACAGGAGGTGGCGGCGGCTACCAGATAGACGGCTTCAAGCGGGGATTGGAGAAACATATGGAGCAGAGGTCCATCAGTGGCTATTAGCCACAGGGTATTGATGGAACTCTCTGTCTGGGGCCGTGATGCTCTGTATCCTTGGTGCTTGGGAGGGGCAACAGTGTGACGACTACTAGTGTCCTGGCCCCACTGATGGACTTCCTGATGGCACCTGGTTTTTTTTTGGCCACTGTGCAAGAGAGTGTTGGACTGGATGGGCCAGTGGCCTGATCCAACATGGCCTCTCTTATGTTCTTATGTGACACAGAGTGTTGGACTGGATGGGCCATTGGCCCGATCCAACATGGCTTCTCTTATGCTCTTATGTGACGCAGAGTGTTGGACTGGATGGGCCATTGGCCCGATCCAACATGGCCTCTCTTATGTTCTTATGTGACACAGAGTGTTGGACTGGATGGGCCATTGGCCTGATCAAACATGGCCTCTCTTATGTGACACAGAGTGTTGGACTGGATGGGCCATTGGCCTGATCAAACATGGCCTCTCTTATGTGACACAGAGTGTTGGACTGGATGGGCCATTGGCCTGATCAAACATGGCCTCTCTTATGTGACACAGAGTGTTGGACTGGATGGGCCATTGGCCTGATCCAACATGGCCTCTCTTATGTTCTTATGTGACACAGAGTATTGGACTGGATGGGCCATTGGCCTGATCCAACATGGCTTCTCTTATGTTCTTATGTGACACAGAGTGTTGGACTGGATGGGCCATTGGCCTGATCCAACATGGCCTCTCTTATGTTCTTATGTGACACAGAGTGTTGGACTGGATGGGCCATTGGCCTGATCAAACATGGCCTCTCTTATGTGACACAGAGTGTTGGACTGGATGGGCCATTGGCCTGATCCAACATGGCCTCTCTTATGTGACACAGAGTGTTGGACTGGATGGGCCATTGGCCTGATCCAACATGGCCTCTCTTATGTTCTTATGTGACACAGAGTATTGGACTGGATGGGCCATTGGCCTGATCCAACATGGCTTCTCTTATGTTCTTATGTGACACAGAGTGTTGGACTGGATGGGCCATTGGCCTGATCCAACATGGCCTCTCTTATGTTCTTATGTGACACAGAGTGTTGGACTGGATGGGCCATTGGCCTGATCAAACATGGCCTCTCTTATGTGACACAGAGTGTTGGACTGGATGGGCCATTGGCCTGATCCAACATGGCCTCTCTTATGTGACACAGAGTGTTGGACTGGATGGGCCATTGGCCTGATCCAACATGGCCTCTCTTATGTTCTTATGTGACACAGAGTATTGGACTGGATGGGCCATTGGCCTGATCCAACATGGCTTCTCTTATGTTCTTATGTGACACAGAGTGTTGGACTGGATGGGCCATTGGCCTGATCCAACATGGCCTCTCTTATGTTCTTATGTGACACAGAGTGTTGGACTGGATGGGCCATTGGCCTGATCAAACATGGCCTCTCTTATGTGACACAGAGTGTTGGACTGGATGGGCCATTAGCCTGATCCAACAGGGCTTCTCTGATGTTCTTATGTTCGCATTAGATCTCAGAAGCTAAGCAGAGTCAGCCCTGGACACAACTTGGATGGAAGACCACCATGGAAGTCCAGGGTCACTCTGCAGAGGCAGTCAATGGCATACCACCTCTGCTGGACTCTTGCCATGAAAACCCTACCAGGTCCATATAAACCAGCTGTGATTGAATGGCACTTTCCAGCTCCCCTCCCCACCCCGCTATGCAGGCATACCCCGAGAAGATGGAAGAACCATACGGTTGTGAAGTTCGGGCCAACCTCCTCAGCGATTTCTCCAGAATTGCACTCGCTTCTTTCTCACAGCACCGAGACTCCACTAGGATTAAGAATTCCCATTTGGTAATTGTTAAGAGTGGGTTACCACAAAAAGCACATGCTGTTTAGATGGAAGAAAGTTTTCAGATTCCTCTAGGGACATGCAGCCGCGTCTTGCGAGAACTGGATCGGAATCAAAGAAGGAATGAAAATTCAGCCTCGCCACAGAAGCCTATACCAGTAAGCTACAACCAGCCACTGGGATCCAGTGGTCCCCGCCCCGTTCTGTGTGGATACACCATATGACAAAAATCAGTTTGTTTTCAATAACGGGAAGACCCCAGCCCACCAAGGCCCACGAGTGCCTAGCTGGGAGAGCTCGTACCACCTAACCCTTCCCTCACTTTGCACCAAGCCCTGACACCCAGCCAGTTCCCACTGCTGCGGAGTTGCGCTTAAACTCTACAGAGCCGTGGGTAAGTCCTTGTAAACTCAAAGTTGTCTCCTTCATTCATTTTCCAATGGTCTGACGAGCCCTGCTGGGTCTAGAGAGCCCTAGCCTTCATTAACATTGTGAGAGAACAGGCCGCAAAGCAAGGAGTCTGCAATCAGACAGATGGATGGCCTACTTTCCCCATAGAACGTTTGACATCTTGTTCCAGAAAAATAAAACTGTCCAAAGTCCCTTGTTGGTTGATGGTGAACCGAATATCTTTCCGAATACTCAGGGCTTTCTGGAAACTCATCCGAATCGCTAACCGTTTCCGTTTTTTCGGGGGGGGGGGAAATTTACATCACTGTCTCTTTTTCCTCCTCGACAAGCGCCGTCGGCCTGTCTCCGTTGAAGAGTCCCGAACCGTTAAGGTACTCCTCTTCTTTGTTATACTGTTCCGGCACGGAAGAAGGCATGGAGTTTTCGGAAATGGAGCCATTCTTGACGTATCCGGGTAAATTCCGGTGTCCGTTGAGGTTCCCCAGAAAGAGTCTTGTGTTGAGATGAAGGGCGATCCCCCCTCTCGTGGTGACGTTTGTGACGCTGGTGTGGGAAACCATGGGCCCGTAGCTGTAGGTGGTGCTGCCGCTGCGGGCTTTCCTTTTGAAGTCAAGCGCTAATGTCCATCTGCTCCAGGACTTCTTGATTTCTGCTTGAACCTGAGGAGGTTGAGAAACAAGATGGGGATTTATCAAGGGATGGTAGCAGCAGATGGCCCAAGATAGCCTAATCTCATTGGGTCTTGGAAGCTTAGCAGGGTTGGCCCCAGTTAGTACTTGGATGGGAGACCACCAAGGAAGACCACCTTGGGAGACCACCAAGGAAGTCCAGGGCTGCTACACAGAGGCAGGCAATGACAAACCACCTCTGTTCATCTCTTGCCCTGACTTGCCTGGCTCAGGCTATCTGGATCTTATCAGATCTTGAGAACTAAGCAGACATAGTACTTGGATGGGAGACCACCAAGGAAGACCACCTTGGGAGACCACCAAAGAAGTCCAGGGCTGCTACACAGAGGCAGGCAATGGCAAACCACCTCTGTTCACCTTTGCCTTCACCTGGATGGCCTGGGCTAGCCTTGTTTCATCAGATCTTGGAAGCTTAGTAGGGTTGGTCCCAGTTAGTACTTGGATGGGAGACCACCAAGAAAGCCCAAGGTTGCTCTGCAGAGCCAGGCAATGACAAACCACCTCTGTTCATCTCTTGCTCTGACTTGGCTGGCTCAGGCTAACTGGATCTTATCAGATCTTGAGAACTTGAGACTACCAAGGAAGTCCAGTGTTGCTAGGCAGAGGCAGGCAATGGCCAACCACCTCTGGAGAGGCTGACCCAGGCTAGCCCAATCTCATCAGATCTCAGAAGCTAAGCACCAAGGAAGTTCAGGGTTGCTACGCAGAGGCAGGCAATGGCAAGCCACCTCTGTTCATCTCTTGCCCTAACTTGGCTGACTCAGGCTAACTGGATCTTATCAGATCTTGAGAACTAAGCAGACTTCGTACTTGGATGGGAGACCACCAAGGAAGTTCAGGGTTGCTGCGCAGAGGCAGGCAATGGCAAGCCACCTCTGTTCACCTCTTGCCCTAACTTGGCTGACTCAGGCTAACTGGATCTTATCAGATCTTGAGAACTAAGCAGACTTCGTACTTGGATGGGAGACCACCAAGGAAGTTCAGGGTTGCTACGCAGAGGCAGGCAATGGCAAGCCACCTCTGTTCAACTCTTGCCCTAACTTGGCTGACTCAGGCTAACTGGATCTTATCAGATCTTGAGAACTAAGCAGACTTCGTACTTGGATGGGAGACCACCAAGGAAGTTCAGGTTTGCGCAGACATAGGCAATGGAAAACCACCTCTGTTTGTCTCTCGCCTGGGAATGCCTCTGGGGTCGCCAGAAGTCATCTGTGACTTGGTAGCACTTTCCACCGCTAGCCGCAGATGGATGTTTGAACAGGCTCTTTTGGATTTATATCCTGCCCTCCACTCTGAGTCTCAGAGCAGCCTACAATCTCCTTTGCCTTCCTGCCCCACAACAGACAGGGTGGTCTCTCCTCCACTCGCACCTGCTGGCATGGCCTTGGGTCAGCCAGAGCTCTGGCAAAAGTCATCCTGGAAATCGCAGCTGCTGCTCTCAGCCCCACCCACCTCACAGGCTGTCTGTTGTGGGGCAGGAAGGCAAAGGAGTTTGTAGGCTGCTCTGAGACTCAGAGTGGAGGGCAGGATATAAATCCAAAAGAGCCTGTTTGGTGTAGTGGTTAAATGCGTGGACTCTTATCTGGGAGAACCGGGTTTGATTCCCCATTCCTCCACTTGCACCTGCTAGCATGGCCTTGGGTCAGCCAGAGCTCTGGCAGAGGTTGTCCTTGAAAGCGCAGCTGCTGCCCTCAGCCCCACCCACCTCACAGGCTGTCTGTTGTGGGGCAGGAAGGCAAAGGAGATTGTAGGCTGCTCCGAGACTCAGAGTGGAGGGCAGGATATAAATCCAAAAGAGCCTGTTTGGTGTAGTGGTTAAATACGTGGACTCTTATCTGGGAGAACCTCCCCCCCCCCCCCAATGACTGACTGGAATCCTCTCTTTCCTGTGCTAATGTGGGGTGCACTGTGTCAAGCATCGATATTTCGAAATAATCAAGTTTTTGTTCTTTAGTCAAAGACTTGTTTTATTGAAACTCCATGACTTGCTCCAAGGACGGGTTCCTTGGAAGTAATGGCTGACATAATATTGAATAGCGTCTTATAGACTACTTCAAAAGGCAGGGTTACAGATAACTTCAAAAGAAGTACGTAAGGATGCAAATTGCGTTGAAGGTTCAAAGGCTACTCGCTAGTATCTCTTTTATGACTAAGGAACGTTAACATCTCTGTTTCTCACACATTCTCTGCTAGCTGATAAGACATGGCTGTGTGAATCTGGGGGAGAGGCACTTTACACCGTTAATACAAGGTTACACTAAACATCCTGGATTCAGAGGGATTTATTATGCATCCACAGGGGGGAAGGGGGGGGGAAGAGAAGAAAGGTATGGATGAAACCAATACTTAGAAATAGCATGCTTGACACATTGAGCGTTTAAAACAATACGACATGACCTCCGGACCCTTCCCTGGCTATGGTCGGAAGCAGTACCATCCTGAAGCAGAGAGCGATGCTAAGAGACTTACCTCCCCATTGCAAAAGCAATAGATGATGGACACAAAAAATCCCTAGGAACAAGAGAGAAAACGACACTACATTAGTGTTGATCCAGGGGTATTCATGTGCAATAAGGGGGAACGGGGTTGCCAGCTCCAGGTTGGGAAATTCCTGGAGATTTTGGGGGTGGAGCTTGTGAAGGGCGGGGCTAGGGGAGGGAAAGAACTCCAGTGGGGTATAACGACCTTGAGTCCACCCTCCAAAGCAGCCACTTTCTCCAGGGGAATTGATCTCTGCTGCCTGGAGATAGGTTATAATTCTAGGGCAGTGGTGGCCAATGGTAGCTCTCCAGATGTTTTTTTGCCTACAACTCCCATCAGCCCCAGCCAGCATGGCCAATGGCTGGGGCTGATGGGAGTTGTAGGCAAAAAACATCTGGAGAGCTACCATTGGCCACTCGTTCTAGGGGATTCCTCAGCCATCACCTGGAGGTTAGTGAGACTATAGGATCTTAGCGTACGGTTGTGTGAATAAAAAAACCGCTAAGAGACACCATAAATTTTAAACAACAAAACAGTGTAATGTAAAGGTCAGTGGTGTCCTGACAGAGCTTGCACGTAGAACTTCAAAGAGACAAGAGCACGTTGCAAGACGACATTAATGGAAGACAGTGCAAAAGCAGTCTTTCCAATCACCAAGGTGTGACAGTTTTCGAGTATTTAGCTCATGGAACTAAAGGAAGCCCTTCCAAAGACGTCTGTTCTAGATATCAAGACGTTTCATCCGTCTTTCTTCAGTTTGGAGGCTTATTTATCACTGGAACCCAGTCTTTACCATACATTCACAGGAGATCAACAAGGTTCAGAACGTGTCTGTAAGGTTTCCATGTCAGTTTGGTGTAGTGGTTAAGTGCGTGGACTCTTATCTGGGAGAACCGGGTTTGATTGCCCACTCCTTCACTTGCAGCTGCTGGAATGGCCTTGGGTCAGCCATAGCTCTGGCAGAGGTTGTCCTTGAAAGCGCAGCTGCTGCTCTCAGCCCCACCCACCTCACAGGCTGTCTGTTGTGGGGCAGGAAGGCAAAGGAGATTGTAGACTGCTCTGAGACTCAGAGTGGAGGGCAGGATATAAATCCAAAATAGCCTGTTTGGTGTAGTGGCTAAATGCATGGACTCTTATCTGGGAGAACCAGGTTTGATTCCCCATTCCTCCACTTGCAGCTGCTGGAATGGCCTTGGGGTCAGCCATAGTGGTTAAGTGTGCAGACTCTTATCTGGGAGAACCGGGTTTGATTCCCCACTCCTCCACTTGCACCTGCTAGCATGGCCTTGGGTCAGCCATAGCTCTGGCAGAGGTTGTCCTTGAAAGGGCAGCTGCTGTGACAGCCCTCTCCAGCCCCACCCACCTCACGGGGGGGGGGGTCTGTTGTGGGGGAAGAAGGTAAAGGAGATTGTGAGCCGCTCTGAGACTCTTCGAAGTGGAGGGCGGGATATAAATCCAATATCTTCTTCTTCCTGTGAATGTATGGTACAGATTGGGTTCCAGTGATAAATAAGCCTCCAAACCGAAGAAAGACGGATGAAGCATCTTGATATCTAGAACAGACGTCTTTGGAAGGGCTTCCTTTAGTTCCATGAACTAAATACTGGAAAATTGTCGCTTTTTTGGTGATTGGAAAGACTGCTTTTGAACTGTCTTCCATTAACGTCTTCTTGCTACGTGCTCTTGTCTCTTTGAAGTTCTACGTGCAAGCTCTGTCAGGGCATCACTGATCTTTACATTACACTGTTTTGTTGTTTAAATTATGTTGTCTCTTAGCGGGTTTTTTTATTTACACATCACCTGGAGGTTGGCAACTGTAGTTGTCAGGCTCCGGAGAAATTGGCGTTGACCGTGCATTCTTTGCTCTTCCATTAAGGAGACCATATGCAAAGGAGGACCTCTTCAGAACTAGGGATTTATTTTAGGGTTTGGGGCGGGGGGGGGGTCCACATCTGTCACACGGAGCCGGGAACAGGCTGTGCCCCCCCCCTTTGAATCCTGCCTTTCTCTCTGCAGGGTTCAACGTAACACCTGCAAATAATTAATAGGCAACGCAAGGCCTAAAACAGGAAACTTTCCAGTGTTTGCTATTAAATGCAGTCGAGCGCATCTATTAAAAGAACCCGGCAGTCATAACAGAAAAGACATTTTTTTTTTCCCAGTACAGAAAGTGAAATTGGACGCGGAGAGTCACCGCCGTTGCCAAGGGAATTGAGACGATGCACACCTCCACTGAACACAATGCAAAGCCCAAGGACCACAGCTGTATGAAGATGTGCACGGAGCATTGATCTGATAGCCCTGGAAACCATGGCAATGACTTCTCCTCTTCCTTTAATGTTGTATCGGGTGGTCAAACTGTAGCTCGGGAGCTACTTGTAGCCCTTTCAAACATATCGTGTAGCTCTCAAAGCCCCCGCCCACCCCATCGACTCGGAGAAGGCATTTGTCTCTTTATTTATTTATTTATTTATTCTATAACTTATATCCCGCCCTTCCCACAAAGTGGCTCAGGGCGGCTCACAGCAAACCACAAAACAATAAACAAGGTACAAAGTTAATACATTTAAAAGTCAAAACATTTAAAAAACCTAAAAACCTTAAAATCTTAACATTAAAACTATCCAGTATATTTCACTAAAATCTGATAAGCTACATTTATCTAGTCGGCATAGGCTAACCGGAAGAGGGTTGTCTTACAGGCCCTGCGGAACTGAGTAAGATCCCGCAGGGCCCTCACCTCTTCCGGCAGCTGGTTCCACCATGTGGGGGCCATTGTAGAAAAGGCCCTGTCTCTGGTTGTCTTGAGACGGACTTCCTTGGGCCCGGGGATGGTGAGAAGGTCCATCACTTTAAATCACTTCCCCAGGCCAAGCCAGCAGACAGATTAAAGAATGCATTTAAAGTTGCTTTCTCTCCCCCTCTGCCTCCCTCCACCCTCCCCATCTATCCTTCCTTCCTTCCTTCCTTCCCCCCTCCCTCCCAGCTCTTCACGTCTTGCAGCTCTCAACCATCTGATGTTTATTCTATGTGGCTCTTAAAGGTAAAAAAAGGTAAAGGTAGTCCCCTGTGCAAGCACCAGTGGTTTTTGACTCTGGGGTGATGTTGCTTTCACAACGTTTTCACAGCAGACTTTTTATGGGCTGGTTTGCCATTGCTTTCCCCAGTCCTCTACACTCCCCCCCCCCCAAGCAAGCTGAGTACTCATTTGACCGACCTTGGAAGGATGGAAGGCTGAGTCAACCTGGAGCCAGCTACCTGAATCAGCTTCCGCTGGGATCGAACTCAGATTGTGAGCAGAGGGCTCCGACTGTAGTACTGCAGCTTTACCACTCTGCGCCACGGGGCTCTTACAGTTAAGTAAATTTGACCACCCCAGTGTTATATCTGTACCTTTTC
This sequence comes from Heteronotia binoei, assembly GCF_032191835.1. Classification (NCBI taxonomy): domain Eukaryota; kingdom Metazoa; phylum Chordata; class Lepidosauria; order Squamata; family Gekkonidae; genus Heteronotia; species Heteronotia binoei. The sequence continues at coordinate 4,710,433 of NC_083232.1, read as the reverse complement.
AGAAGGGGTGTGTACCAATGATGAATGTTGGGGAGGGCAGTTTGCTGGGGCATGGTGGAGAAACCATTGCCAAAATGGAGATTCTTCCCATTCCAGTTAGCACCACTCTATACCTGGACTGGATTACTGCAATGCACTGTAATTGGGCCTACCCTTGAAGAGTGTTTGGAAGCTGCAACTAGTGCAGAACGCTGCATCTCGAATACTGTCTGAGGCCAGCTATCAGGAGCATATGTCCCCAGTGCCACAGAAATTACACTGACTAACGATCCGCTTCCAAACCCAATTCAAGGTATTGGTTTTTTCCTTCAAAGCTCTAGAGCATGGGTGTCAAACATGCAGTTCGGGGGCCAAATCAGGCCCTCGGAGGGCTCTTATCAGGCCGCCGAGCAACTAGCTATCATCTGCTTCCTTCTTCCTATATCTCGCTTCCTTCTGCATAACAGCTTGCTTTGCAAGGCTCACTCAATTGCACAGGAGCTACAGAGCAAAACCTCTATTTTCTCCATTGGCTGAGGCGCCTCCTTTGGGGAGGAAGGGGGGGAGGGAGAGCTTGCTTTGCCAGGCTCTCTCAGTTGCACAACAGAGCTACTGAGCCAAGCCTCTCTTCCTTCTATTGGCTGAGGCTCCTCCCTTCCAATCCCCTGGGGAAGGAAGGAAAGAGCCAGAGCTTCCTTTGCCCAGTTCCCTGGATCCCGTAGGAGAAATACAAAGAAAGCATTTTTAAGACCAATTGAGTGCTAACGTTTAAACCATGTTTTAGGCTTTTTAAAAACATATATTTGTGTTTGTCCGTGTTCTTTATCAAATTTATATCTCTGCTACCTAATCTTAAATAGGTACACACGTGGCCCAGCTCAGCATTGCTTGGCCCAACCCGACACGGTGGACGATATTGCCGCAGAAGCGGTGCCCTCAAGGCCCGTGTGAAGGCACCGCCCCAACCCTGTATGGGCGGAGAGCCTCTTTTGGCTCGCCCACGGAGTCTGATGGACCCTGAGCGGTTCCAAACGGCCCTGCGGGATCCTTGGTCCCCTGGCGATTCCCTTGATGACCTGGTTGAGGCTTGGCGTGGCCGACTATCCAGGGCCATAAATTTATTTCATTCATTCATTCAATTTATATCCCGCCCTACCCCACCGAAGCGGGCTCAGGGCGGCTTACAAAATAAAACTCTAACAATAAATGGGAGGGACAGTGGCTCAGTGGCAGAGCATCTGCTTGGGAAGCAGAAGGTCCCAGGTTCAATCCCTGGTATCTCCAACTAAAAAGGATCCAGGCAAGTAGGCGTGAAAAACCTCAGCTTGAGAGTCTGGAGAGCTGCTGCCAGTCTGAGTAGACAATACTGACTTTGATGGACTGAGGGTCTTATTCAGTATAAGGCAGCTTCATATGTGCATATATATGTTCAAATCAGCTTAAAATACATTAATAATTAATACAATAAAATACATAAAAACATTTATCAATATACCATGCTACATCTTCCCTAAAAGTCGCTTCTTCAAGTATTCCAATGTTCAGATGTTCACGAATTTGGATATTCAGATATCGGTCAGTTGTATGCCGGTCAGAAGAGGGTTGTCTTACAGGCCCTGCGGAATTGTCCGAGATTCCGCAGGGCCCTCACCTCCTCCGGGAGCTGGTTCCACCAACAGGGGGCTGCAATCGAAAAGGCCCTGTCCCTAGTTGTTTTCAGACGGGCCTCCTCAATGAGATCGTACCCCGACGTCCTCTGCATCCTCGCGTCAAGCTGGCTCCGTGGTACACCTCGGAGCTACGACGGCTGAAACAAGGGCTCAGACGGCTAGAGAGGCAGCGGCGGCACACTCGCGACGAAGTGACGAGAACATCCTACAGAACGTTTATGAGGTCTTACGAGATGGCAGTCAAAGCCGCAAAGGAGGACTACTTTGCGGCTAGGATTGCGTCTGCAAATTCGCGCCCGGCACAATTATTTAGTATAATTAGGAACCTAACACTGCCTCAAGGCAGACCAAATGTGGGAGAATTAGAGATAGGCTGTGAGGCTTTTGCGACATTTTTTTGCAGATAAAATCTCGTCGCTCCGCCAGGACTTTCCCGGCACACTGGATACAGTACAAGATCTCGAGGCTCCGCGCCCGTCTTCTGGTTCAGTTCTGGATCACTTTGACACACTTAGCCTGGGGGAAGTTGACAGAATCCTCTCTACTGTACGTCCAACAACTTGTGATCTGGACCCATGCCCCTCTTGGCGGATTAAATCTTGCCAGAGGGAGCTTACATGTCCTTTACGGGACATTCTAAATAGATCCCTCTCAGAGGGGAGATTTCCAACACCTCTGAAAGAGGCTATGGTCCGCCCTCTCTTGAAAAAGAGTACAGCAGACCCGGCCAAATTGGCAAATTACAGACCGGTCTCAAATTTACCATTTTTAGGTAACATTATCGAGAGGGCAGTAGCGCTACAGTTGCAAGGTTTTCTGGATGACGCTTTCATGTTAGATCCTTATCAGTCCGGCTTCCGTCCAGGCCATGGGACGGAGACAGTGCTGGTCGCCTTGGTGGATGATCTCCAGTGGCTTCTGGATTGAGGCGGCCTGGCAGTGCTGATGTTAGACCTGTCGGCCGCGATCATGGGTTACTGACCCATCGGCTCGCCGATACAGGGATCAGGGGGTTGTCCTTACAGTGGCTTTCCTCCTTCCTTGATAGACGGGGACAAAGGGTGGCAATTGGGGGAGAGCTGTCCCAGAGGCACTCGCTAGATTGTGGGGTGCCGCAGGGAGCAGTTCTTTCTCTGATGTTATTTAACATCTACATGCGCCCCCTTGCCCAGATTGCCCGGAGGTATGGGCCGGGGTATCATCAACATGCGGATGACACCCAGCTCTATCTACTAATGGACGGCCGGCCTGACTGCATCCCAAAAAACCTGGACCTGGCGCTGCAAGCCGTGGCAGGTTGGCTCAGGCTGAGTGGGTTGAAGCTGAATCCAACAAAGACGGAGTTCCTTTGCTTGGGTCGTGGCGCTCTGGGTGGAGAAATTCCTCTCCCAGTTTTTGATGGCGTGTCACTGAAAGCGGCACACCGGGTCAAGAGCTTGGGGGTCCTACTGGAGCCTTCATTAATGGAGGCCCAGATAGCAGCCACTGCCAAGTCTGCGTTTTTCATCTTAGACGGGCGAGGCAGTTGGCCCCCTTCCTCGAGCGCCAGGACCTAGCAAAAGTGATCCATGCAACGGTCACCTCAAGACTGGATTACTGTAATGCCCTCTACATGGGGCTGTCTTTGTGCCGAACCCAGAAGCTACAGCTGGTGCAGAACGCAGCGGCTAGGCTATTGTTAGGGCTCTCAAAGTGGGAGCACATACAGCCGGGGCTGCGCGGGCTGCACTGGCTGCTGGTTGCATACCGGGTTCAGTACAAAGTGCTGGTTATTACCTTTAAAGCCCTATATGGTCGAGGGCCTGCCTACCTGAGGGACCGTCTCTCCCTATACGAACCACAGAGGGCACTGAGGTCAGTGGGAAAGAACCAGCTGAACATCCCTGGGCTGAGGGAGGCCAAATTGAAGAACACAAGGGAACGGGCCTTCTCTATCGCAGCTCCACACCTGTGGAATCAACTTCCGGACGAAGTGCGGGCCCTGCGGAGTCTTGAGCAATTCCACAGGGCCTGCAAGACCACTCTTTTTAAGATGGCCTTCGCTGAATGCTGAGTTAATGATAGATTCGCCGCTGTTGTATTCCGCCATCAATTTATTAAAAACCTGAAATTTAACACCATAAATGTTAATTTTAAGTGGAATGTTGATTTAAACGATGGCTTTATAATGTAGCATTTATCGAATTATATGATTTTAGTGTATTATATCGAATTAATATGTTGTGAGCCGCCCCGAGCCTGCTTCGGTGGGGAGGGCGGGATGTAAATAAAAAGTATTATTATTATTATTATGGTCTGGCCCAACAAGGTTTCATTTATGTCAGATCCGGCCCTCATAACAATTGAGTTTGACATCCCTGCTCCAGAGAGCTCGGGACTGGAGGATCCGAAGGACAGTCTTCTCTCATCTGTTCTGGCCCAGGAATTAAGATCATGGGGAGAGGCCCTCTTGACTAAGCCACCAATGAAAAAGACACATCTGGTATGTACACGAGACGGGGTCTTTTCAGTGGCAGCCCCACGATTGTGGAACAACCACCCCTGAGAGCAGAAAAAAAGTGATGGGGCTCCGAAGGTGGGAGGAAGGTGACTAAAATCAAGCTTTCCTTCAAATAAATCAGTGAGAGCTCGTTACAAAAAGCAAAGAATGTCGTAATGCATAGCACCACACTGTTTATATTTTAATGATTTCATTATTGCTTTGTTTGAGTGATCTTAGCATCGTAACAGTTTGGGTTGACTGTTAGCTGCCCTGAGTCCGCTTGCAGAGAGGGTGGGATATAAATCTAAAATAAATAAATAAAAATAAAAGGCACAGAAACAAGGGAGCGGGGTCAAGGCTTTGGTAGCAAGAAAGACTGTCTCATCATTAAAAGGAAGTTCTTCTTCACCCAAAAGGGTGATTACTGCATGGAATTCACTGCCACAAGAGGTGGTGGCAGCTGCAAGCATAGCCAGCTTCAAGAGGGCATTGGATAAATACATGGAGCAGAGGTCCATGAGTGGCTATTAGCCACAGCGTATTGTTGGAACTCTCTGTCTGGAGCAGGGATGTTCTGTATTCTTGGTGCTTGCCGGGGGGGGGGCAATAGTGGAAGGACTTCTAGTGTCCTGGCCCCACTGGTGGACCTCTTGATGGCACTTGGGTCTTTTGGCCACTGTGTGACAAAGAGTGTTGAACTGGATGGGCCATTGGCCTGATCCAACATGGCTTCTCTTATGTTCTTATATGGAGTAGAGGTCCATCAGTGGCTATTAGCCACGGAATATTGTTGGAGCTCTCTGTCTGGGGCAGTGATGTTCTGTATTCTTGGTGCTTGGGGGGGGGACAGTGGGAGGGCTTCTAGTGTCCTGGCCCCACCGTTGGACCTCCTGATGGTACCTGGGTCTTTTGGCCACTGTGTGACCCAGAGTGTTGGACTGGATGGGCCACTGGCAAGATCCAACATGGCTTCTCTTATGCTCTTATGTGACGCAGAGTGTTGGACTGGATGGGCCATTTTCCTGATCCAACAGGGCTTCTCTTATGTGACACAGAGTGTTGGGCTGGATGGACCATTGGCATGATCCAACATGGCTTCTCTTATGTTCTTATGTGACACAGTGTGTTGAACTGGATGGGCCATTGGCCTGATCCAACATGGCTTCTCTTATGTTCTTATGTGACACAGAGTGTTGGACTGGATGGGCCATTGGTCTGATCCAACATGGCTTCTCTTATGTTCTTATGTGACACAGATTGTTGGACTGGATGGGCCATTGGCCTGATCCAATAGGGCTTCTCGTATGTCCTTATGTGACACAGAATGTTGGACTGGATGGGCCACTGGCCTGATCCAACAGGGCTTCTCTTATGTGACACAGAATGTTGGACTGGAGGGGCCACTGGCCTGATCCAACATGGCTTCTCTTATGTTCTTATGTGACACAGAGTGTTGGACTGGATGGGCCATTGGTCTGATCCAACATGGCTTCTCTTATGTTCTTATGTGACACAGATTGTTGGACTGGATGGGCCATTGGCCTGATCCAACAGGGCTTCTCGTATGTCCTTATGTGACACAGAATGTTGGACTGGATGGGCCACTGGCCTGATCCAACAGGGCTTCTCTTATGTGACACAGAATGTTGGACTGGAGGGGCCACTGGCCTGATCCAACATGGCTTCTCTTATGTTCTTATGTGACACAGAGTGTTGAACTGGATGGGCCATTGGCCTGATCCAACATGGCTTCTCTTATGTTCTTATTTGACACAGAGTGTTAGACTGGATGGGCCACTGGCCTGATCCAACATGGCTTCTCTTGTGTTCTTCTGTGACACAGAGTGTTGGACTGGATAGGCCATTGGCCTGATCCAACAGAGCTTCTATTATGTACTTATGTTGGTTCTCTGGTTTTGAACCAGGGCAACGATCCTCCCAACAGAGGTACAGAGGGGTTCCCGTACCTGGAAAGAATTGAAGAGTATTTCATAGTGCATCTGGATTTGCCAGAGGATCCCTGTCACTTCTGTGTATGGCACGGCCATGAAAACTATATAGTGAACTCCAAACAAAGGCATGAGGACCAGGGTGGATTTCAGGAGCTTCCTACGGGAGAGAGTAAAAAGGAAAGCAGAAAAAGTTAGGGGGTTCTGAATTCATCTCAACTCCTCAACAGCACGGCTTCTTCACAACAACCTTGTGAGGTAGGTTAGGCCAAGAGCGCACGGCTGGCCCACGGTCACCCAGGGAGTTTTCACGGAAGGGTGGGGATTTGAACTCAGTTCTCAAACACTTTAAGCATAGCACCATCCTGGCTCTCTAATTTTGGAAAACATTATCTCATTTCTTTTTCACCAGCTTGGGAAGGGGGAAAAGGATAAATCCTGCTTCAATGCCTGGTTCCGAGCCTTTGGGGATTCAGGTGAACTGTGCTAACGATGAATGGAAATAAATACCTCTGCTAGGGTTGCCAATTTAAGAAATATCTGGGGACTTTGGGGGTGAAGCCAGGGGGGGGTAGAGCCAGTTGTGCCAAGTATAATTGAACTCCAAAGAGAGTTCTGGCCAGTGTCCCCTCTAAGCTGAGCGAGCGTGAGCTAGCTCACAGATTTTTAGCCTCCAGCTCACACATTTTTGTCTTAGCTCAGGAAGGATGACCCCAGAGCACACGAATTCACAAGACTCTGCAGCTTAGAGGGAACACTGGATGGGACCAGTGTCCCCTCTAAGCTGAGCGAGCGTGAGCTAGCTCACAGATTTTTAGCCTCCAGCCCAGACATTTTTGTCTTAGCTCAGGAAGGATAACCTCAGAGCACAATAATTTATGCAGGAGCTCACAACTTTATTGGCAGCACCTCGTAACTTCAATACCAGTAGAATTTTTGCTCACAAGACTCTGCAGCTTTGTGGGAACATGGGTTCTGGCTATCACATTTAAGGGGACCGCATACCTTTTAAATTTCTTCCCTGTTGGAAATAACGAAAGACAGAGCTACCTTCTTTTTTTGGAATCACAGAACTGGACCCCCCTTGTCCAATCTTTTTAAACCTCGGAGGGTGTTTTGAGGAGAGGCACTGGATGCTGTGTGGCAAATTTGGTGCCTCTACCTAAAAAACAGCCCCCCCTCAGAGCCCCAGATACCTGCCGATCAATTCTCCATCATACTCTATGGGAATCGGTCTCTGCAGGGAATAATGGAGTGCCCAGCAGACATTTCCCCACCCCACCCCGCTTTCTGATGACCCTCAGGCAGGAGGAGGGCCTCAAAACCAGGGGATCCCCTGCCCCCAACTGGGGATTGACAACTGTCTAACCTCTGCCCAGGACAAAGTATGTGGGAGCCCCCCCCCCCTCCCCGAGTTTGCCACTCTGAGCTCTTGAGGGGATGAAAGAGATGCCTCGGAACACCACAGGCTCGCCGAAAGGGAATGGAGCTGAGCACATGGGAACATCTGGTTCTACTAAGAAAATGGCGTTCCCTGAGGGTACAAGCGCTGACTGGAAATGAGGCTGACAGAGAGGAGGGGAAAGGGAGGGGAGGCGGTTCTCTGCCAAGGGTTCTGGTGGTACGACGGGGAGGCAATTACCGAGGGGGCACCCGCCAACCCGTGGGCCTTCCAGCTTTCCCTTCGCCGGCAAGGGCCGCTTCCTCGGGGTCGGGGCTCGGAAAAACCATCTCCCCAGGAACGGAGGGGGCCTCCAAGCCATAATTAATGACAAGCATCCGACGGCGTGAAATAAATCAATAGGTAAATGATAGGCCTGGATGAGGTCGGAAAACAAACCTTGGCATTCCCTGAGGCCAAGTCCTGCCTCATTCCCACTGCTTTAAATTAAACATTTTCCTTCCAAGGTCTTCAAGTCGCTTCCCTCCATCCCTCTCCCCCCTTCTAAACAAACGAGGCCAATTTGACAAATGCAAACACCACTTGCCAACACGACCGCATCAGAGCAGCGAAGGCTGAGGTGTTGGGATTCCAAAAATGCCATGTCCCTAGTGGGTTTTTTTTTCAAGCAACCCTAAAGGAAGGGATGGCCAGCGCTGGTGCATCACATCTTAGTGCTTGGGATCTCACCCCCAACAGAAATGGCTTTGGGTTTTTTTTGGAAGAACTTCAAACTGCTTCGTTTTAATGGTTGTAGTACAGCCGGGGGGAGGGGGGTGGTTTTGCAGAAAAAGAGATGCCGGAGCTCATTAGCGCAACTTGCATATGCCACACGCCCCTGACATCGCTGGAAGGCGTACTAAATTAGATCGGCTCAGCATCGACCTTAAGATACTTCTTTAAGTATAATGGTCCTCATAAAACCCTGACTCCCGTCACAGTTTGAAAATTACTTTCTCAATGAGACTTTTTTGCTTGGATTACAATTAGAAAAAATTCCAAAAGAAGATAGGACTTTAATTTGGTACTTGCTCTCAGCTTCTAGGACATTGCATGCGCAGCTGGGGAAACAAGGAAAAATACCAGAGAAATGGGATGGGATTGTGCAAGTTTTATCGTGGAGTGAGATGGACCAATTAACTAAAACTTTAAGAGACTATGACTTAGATATATTCAAAAAGGAGTGGAAAGAAATTTAAAGGATATATGGAGAAAGAGTGGAACGTAAAAAGATATTGGACAATTTTTTTTAGTTTTAATGAGAAAAGAAAAGTATTGAACTTTGTTAGATTAGTGGTACCTTTATAATTGAACTTAAATTTATAACTTCGGGGAAGTCAAATATTGGAGGGAGGGGGGGTGGAAATATCATATGGGTTAGTATAGAAAAAGACAATTAAATATTGTAACCATATGTTATTAATAAATTGTTAAAACACTTAAATTACTTTCTCCTGGGTGGCTGCGGAGGCCAATCACGGTTGGAGTCTTCGCCATCATTGCTTCCTACACTCTTGGGGCTTCTTCTGTCCCCCCCACACCCCCACAGATAGGTTGCAGATGCTGAACAAATACTGTGAGGCAGAGGGCTAGATGCTGCCGGTGTTTGGTATGGAACGTCTGCACTTTGTGGAAAAATTGACAGCTCCTTTTCCTCGTTCAGAACCCTCGTACCCCCCCTTCTCCTAGCACCACCCCCAAGGCGAATGGAGAAGAGGCCCAGCTGTCTTACCTGTATTGTTGTCTCGTATCACATCTCCCGGCGTTTGTTTCCCGGAGTTTTGTGGCTAGGACTCTGATAATGTTGATAAAAAGAATAAAGTTGGCCTGGAAGAGAGGTGGAAAGGGGGTTAGGGAAAGAGATGTCTTTATGTCCCTCTTTGACAACTCAGCACCAACGCTACAAAGGAAACCACTTGATTTTCACCACCCCCTACCACAGGTGCAAAATCCCGCTTTGGTATTCTACAATCAGAGGTCTCACATTACGGCCAAAGGGCTGAATCAGGCCCCCGGAGGGCTCCTATCAGGCCCCTGAGCAACTGGCTGTCATCTGCTTCCTCCTCCCTTTCTTTTGCTTCCTTCTGCATCACAGCTTGCTTGGCAAGGCTTGCTCAATGGCACAGGAGCTACAGAGCAAAACCTCTATTTTTCTCCATTGGCTGAGGCTCCTCCCTTGGGGAGGAAGGGAGGAGGCAGAGCTCGCTTTGCCAGGCTCCCTCAATCACACAGCAGAGCTATTGAGCCAAGCCTCTTTTCCTTCTATTGGCTGAGGCTCTTCCCTCTCCGGTCCCCTGGGGAAGGAAGGAAAGAGCCCCAGAGCTTCCTTTGCCCGATTTTCTGGATCCCATGGGAGAAATACAAGGAAAGCACCCGCGAGACCAATAAGTGGTAAAGTTTTAAGCCTGTTTTAAGTGATCTTTAGTTGCGTTTGTCTGTGTCCTTTGTAAAAATTTGTATCTCTGCTACCTAATCTTAAATAGGTACACGCATGGCCCACCCGACGAGGTCTCATATATGTCAGACGTGGCCCTCATAACACCCCTGCCCTAAATTCTTCAATGGCCACATCTTACATCAGTTTGCAGTCTTGCACAATTGATTCCAAACATCACCCCAGTGCTCTCTCCGAGATATTTCGATCCCAATTTTCCCAGTGAAAATGCAAAAGAACCCCTCCCCCCCTTCCCTTTCGCCTCCGTAGCACCAGCCAAAGCCCGGAACACACCAGAAGGCAAATTCAAAGCCACCAGCCTGTCGGGAGAGTTTTGGTGCATCTCAGCCAGAGCAAAATCAACAAGGAACGATTGAAAAAAGACAAACAGGCTGGTTGGGGAATTAAGCGAGTGGCATGCAATTCCGAACCGGCCCCCGAGACTAAACAGGGAACGCGCCTCGATGCTGTTGGCCCGTAAGCAGTTCCAGGAGGACAAACTTCCTTGCCAGCCGCCGCATGGGAATTTTCTCTGCCGAACAGCAGGATCTCCATCCAAGTCATTGTCTTGCTGTTAATTGGAGTGTAAATCTCAAGGCCCGTTGGCAGTTCAATTGCGCTGACCCTGCCATGTTTTCCAATCGTAATTTCTCTCTCTCGCTCTCATTTCCAGTCGTCATTGTGTGGTCTTTACTTCTTGATCTTTTTTTTTTTTTTTAAACATATCCTGAGCTACCAGCAAAAGAATTTATAGGACTCGGGACTCAACGTTACGAAAGACCGTCCACGTCTGGCTCTCCGAGACTAGCCAAAACGGGCACTGGTTTTTTTTTTTTTGTCTTTTGACTTAATGGACTGAAATTCTTTACGCCACACCTCGTAACCACAAGGATCTCGAGGCGGTGGAGGGAACCGAGAGCATCCGAGGAAAGATCGCGGCCAATAAAAAGCAGTCCGCCCGATCACGACGGCAGCTTTGGAAACAGAATATTAAGATTTCAGGTTTTCACGGCTGGTAACATCATTAGGGTTTGTAGAATCTTTTGGGCTCAAGTGCCGTGTTCTACTGGAGAAAGTTTTCCTTCCAGACGTTTCGTTCTCGGCTGCGGAGAACATCCTCAGTGGCGTTGCAGCTGGAGCAGTCGCTCTGACCTTCTTGGCTGTTGTGCATTGAGTGGGGCCAGGGCTGCTGGAGAACTGCTATTTATAGGCTGGAGGGGGTGTGATGAAAGGGCAATGGGCACATCCACAAACCAATTGCCCTTTCATCACACCCCCTCCAGCCTAGAAATAGCAGCTCTCCAGCAGCCCTGGCCCCACTCAATGCACAGCAGCCAAGAAGGTCAGAGCGCCTGCTCCGGCTGCAACGCCACTGAGGATGTTCTCCGTAGCTGAGAACGAAACGTCTGGAAGGAAAACTTTCTCCAGTAGAACACGGCACTTGAGCCCGAAAGATTCTACAAACCCTAAGAATATTAAGAAGCAGCTGTTTGTTTAAGTGCTTTAATTTAGTGGCAGAAAGAAAAGAAAAATAACCCAGCAGGACCTAAACAACTGCCACTGTTTGACGGACAAATCTGCAAAGCTCGATAGGGTTGCCAACTCTAGCTTGAGAAGTTCTCAAAGGCATAATTTCTAAATCCTATGTCATATTGATTTCCCGGGATAGCGTTCAACGTTTACCATGTCAATCGAAATGGCAACGTGATTGCGGGATAGCTCTTGGCGATGATCAATGGGACCGGATCTGGTCAATTAACCTTTTCTGGTGCTTGTCGTGGATCACGCCTCATAGTAATTACCTAATAGTAATTTTTGTAATAACCTGCATAGTACGCATAGACGATATTTAGAAGGAGGAGGATTGCAGATTTATACCCCGCCCTTCTCTCTGAATCAGAGACTCAGAGCGGCTTACAATCTCCTATGTCTTCTCCCCCCACAACAGACACCCTGTGAGGTGGGTGGGGCTGAGAGGGCTCTCACAGCAGCTGCCCTTTCAAGGACAACCTCTGTGATAGCTATGGCTGACCCAAGGCCATGTTAGCAGGTACGAGTGGAGGAGTGGGGAATCAAACCTGGTTCTCCCAGATAAGAGTCTGCATACTTAACCACTATACCAAACTGGCTCTCTATTAGAGCTATGACTGACCCAAGACCATTCCAGCAACTGCAAGTGGAGGAGTGGGGAATCAAACCCGGTTCTCCCAGATTAGAGTCTGCACATTTAGCCACTACATCAAACTGGCTCTCTATTAGAGCTATGGCTGACCCAAGACCATTCCAGGATTTGCAAGTGGAGGAGTGGGGAATCAAACCTGGTTCTCCCAGATAAGAGTCTGCACACTTAACCACTCCACTAAATTGGCTCTCCACCTGGCTCTCTTTTTTTCTACAAAAAAGCCTTGTATGAAACAATAGTGATACCAGGGGGCGTGGTATAATATACAAATAAGTTCCTGATGGGTTTTTTTCTATAGAAAAAACCTGGAAAGATCTATCCATTTTAGAGGCCCAGTTTTGGTCTGATATGCAAATAAGTCCCTGCTGGGCTTTTTCCATGAAAAAAGCCCCGACAGGCATTCACATCCAGATTTTTCTGTAAAAAAAGAAATCATTGAAGGGCTTGCCACTACCAGAGAGTTGTTTCAATTGTATGGCACTCAGCATAAAATCATAGAGTTGGAAGGGGCCCCCCAAGGGTCATCTAGCCCAACCCCCTAAGAACATAAGAACATAAGAGAAGCCCTGTTGGATCAGGCCAATGGCCCCTCCAGTCCAACACTCTGTGTCACATAAGAACATAAGAGAAGCCATGTTGGATCAGGCCAATGGCCCCTCCAGTCCAACACTCTGTGTCACATAAGAACATAAGAGAAGCCATGTTGGATCAGGCCAATGGCCCCTCCAGTCCAACACTCTGTGTCGCATAAGAACATAAGAGAAGTCCTGTTGGATCAGGCCAATGGCCCCTCCAGTCCAACACTCTGTATCTCATAAGAACATAAGAGAAGCCATGTTGGATCAGGCCAATGGCCCATCCAGTCCAACACTCTGTGTCACATAAGAACATAAGAGAAGCCATGTTGGATCAGGCCAATGGCCCATCCAGTCCAACACTCTGTGTCACATAAGAACATAAGAGAAGCCATGTTGGATCAGGCCAGTGGCCCATCCAGTCCAACACTCTGTGTCACATAAGAACATAAGAGAAGCCATGTTGGATCAGGCCAATGGCCCATCCAGTCCAACACTCTGTGTCACATAAGAACATAAGAGAAGCCATGTTGGATCAGGCCAATGACCCATCCAGTCGAACACTCTGTGTCACACAGTGGCCAAAAAAAAAATTATATATATATATATACACACTCTGGCTAATAGCCACTGATGGACCTCTGCTCCATATTTTTATCTAAACCCCTCTTGAAGGTGGCTATGCTTGTGGCCGCCACCACCTCCTGTGGCAGTGAAGTCCACCTGTTAATCACCCTTTGGGTGAAGAAGGACTTCCTTTTATCCGTTCTAACCCGACTGCTCAGCAATTTCATCGAATGCCCACGAGTTCTTGTATTGTGAGAAAGAGAGAAAAGGACTTCTTTGTCTACTTTCTCCATCCCATGCATCCCTACACAATGCAGGAAACCCTACACGATGCAGGAAATACCACCGCCCTACCCACATGCTCAATGACCCCTGCTCCAGGCCCAGAAGATGGCAAAAATAAAAACTGCTCCAGGATCCCTGGCCAAACTGGCTTGGATAAAGATTGCTGCCTGACCTCATTTCACTGGGCATGTCTGAAAGGGCTATGACAGGGGTGGTCAGACTGTGGCTCTTGAGGCCCCCACCACCAAAGAGGCACTTGTCTCTTTAAATCACTTCTCCAAGCCAAGCAGCCAGGAGCTTAGAGAATGCATTTAAAGTTAAAGTTGCTTTCTTTCCACCTCTCCCTCTCCCAACTATTTGCAGCTCTCAAACATCTTAGATTTATGTCTTGTGGCTTTCAAACACCTGATGTTCATGTCTTGTGGCTCTCAAACATCTGATGTTTATTCTATGTAAAAAGGTCAAGGTCAAGGTAGTCCCCTGTGCAAGCACCGGTCGTTTCCGACTCTGGGGTGACGTTGCTTTCACAACGTTTTCATGGCAGACTTTTGACGGTGTGGTTTGCCATTGCCTTCCCCGGTGCTCTACACTTTCCCCCCAGCAAGCTGGGGACTCCTTTGACCGACCTCGGAAGGATGGAAGGGCTGAGTCAACCTAGAGCCGGCTACCTGAACCCAGCTTCCGCCAGGATCGAACTCAGGTCATGAGCAGAGGGCTCCGACTGCAGTACTGCACTCTGTGCCACGGCCCTCTTTATTCTACGTGGCTCTTATGTTAAGCAAGTTTGGCCACCCCGGGGCTTTGAGCACTGAGCACTGATGCAGCCCTTCCTCCCCTCCCTCTCATGGTCTGCCCAAGTTCACAGAATCAGCCTTGCTGTCAGATGGCCATCTAGCTCCTGTTTCAAAGCCTCCAAGGAAGGAGAGCCCACCACCTCCTGAGGAAGCCTGTCCCACTGAGGAACTGCTCTAATGGTCAGGAAATTCTTCCTAATCCTAGAATCAAAGAGTTGGAAGGGACCTCCAGGGTCATCTAGTCCAACCCCCTGCACAATGTAGGAAACTCACAAACACCTCCCCCTAAATTCACAGGATCTTCATTGCTGTCAGATGGCCATCTAGCATCCAAGGAAAGAGAGCCCACCACCTCCCGAGGAAGCCTGTTCCATTCCTGTTGCACATACATTTTGGTGTTTGGGGAGGATCCGGATATCTTCCCACACACTTATATGCCCCTCAGTTTGTCTTTAATTTTTCTGAGAGTGAAAGTTCTCATCTCCCTCCTTGTTCTACCCCCCCCTCCCCCCCCCCTCGCCCCCCCCCCCGCCAATTCAAATCTTCTACTCACCATCACAGTTATTAGGATTGGCACTTGAACGAACCACTTGAAATAGCCGGCACTTAAATCCCAGCATCTGCAGAGAGAGCATCCATAAAGTAAAATTATTTTCTGTTTTATAGTTAGATCTCTGATTTAGATAGATCCAAGTGGGCAGGCGTGTTGGTCTGAAGCAGCTGCACAAAGCAATGGGTTAAGTGCATCTTTAAGATGGGGAAAATGTCTGAGAAAGTAATGCCTTTTTTTGGAGCTGGCTACCTGAACCCAGCTTCTGCCAGGATCGAACTCAGGTCATGAGCAGAGCTTGGGACTGCAGTACTGCAGCTTTACCACTCTGCGCCACGGGGCTCATCGCACCTAGCATGGAAAGGAAAAGAAAGGTCCCCTGTGCAAGCACCAGTCGTTTCCGACTCTGTGGTGACGTTGCTTTCACAATGTTTTCACGGCAGACTTTTTTACAGGGTGGTTTGCCATTGCCTTCCCCAGTCATCTACGCTTTCCCCTCAGCAACTGGATACTCCTTTTCCTGACCTCAGAAGGATGGAAGGCTGAGTCAACCTGGAGCCGGCTACCTGAACCCAGCTTCCGCCAGGATCGAACTCAGGTCATGAGCAGAGCTTGGGACTGCAGTACTGCAGCTTTACCACTCTGCGCCACAGGGCTCTTCGCACCTAGCATGGAAAGGAAAAGAAAGGTCCCCTGTGCAAGCACCAGTCGTTTCCGACTCTGGGGTGACGTTGCTTTCACAATGTTTTCACAGCAGACTTCTTTACGGGGTGGTTTGCCATTGCCTTCCCCAGTCATCTACGCTTTCCCCTCAGAAACTGGATACTCCTTTTGCTGACCTCAGAAGAACGGAAGGCTGAGTCAACCTGGAGCCGGCTACCTGAACCCAGCTTCCGCCAGGATCGAACTCAGGTCATGAGCAGAGCTTGGGACTGCAGGACTGCAGCTTTACCACTCTGCGCCGTGGGGCTCCCATTGGATTTTTAACCTGCCCTTTCTTCCAGGAGCTGAGGGAGGCACCTGTGGTTCTCCTCGACATCATCTTCTGCTCACAACAACCCTACGAGGTGGGATCATCTGGCCCAAGATCAGGGTTGCCAGGTCCAACTCAGGAGATATCTGGGGACTTTGGGGGTGGAGCCAGGAGAAAGGTTGTGACAAGCACAGCTGAACTCCAAAGGGAGTGCTGGCTATCACAATTAAAGGGATCATGCTCCTTTATTGGGAATATGGGGGCACTTTTTTGGGGGGGGGCTTATAGAATTGGACCCCCTGCTCCAATCTTTTTGAAACTTTGAGAGGCAACAGATGCTAAGCTGAAAATTTGGTGCCTCTACCTCAAAAAACAGCCTCCTCTGGAGCCCCAGATACCCTGAATCAATCTTCCATTATACCCGCGGGGCAGAGTGTGAAAGCTGCAGTAATGCAGTCCTAAGCTCTGCTCACGACCTGAGTTTGATCCCCGGCGGAAGCTGGGTTTTCAGGTAGCCGGCTCCAGGTCAACTCAGCCTTCCATCCTTCCGAGGTCGGTCAAATGAGTACCCAGCTTGCTGGGAGGATAGCGAAGATGACTGGGGAAGGCAGTGGCAAACCATCCTGTAAAAAGTCTGCCGTGAAAACACCGTGAAAGCGACATCACCCCAGAGTTGGAAACAACTGGTGCTAACACAGAAGACTACCTTTACCTTTACCTTAAGAGCCCTGTGGCGCAGAGTGATAAAGCTGCAGTACTGCAGTCGGAGCCCTCTGCTCACGACCTGAGTTCGATCCCGGCAGAAGCTGCGTTCAAGTAGCCGGCTCCAGGTTGACTCAGCCTTCCATCCTTCCAAGGTCAGTAAAATGAGTACCCAGCATTCAAGCCTCATTCTTTAGACAAATTCTTGGTTTGCCAAAATGTGTGTCCTACTTTGCTCTCTGCTCTGAAGTGGGTCAGTCTTTGGTGGAGACAAAAGCCTGGATTGCAGTGTTTAAATTCTGGCTCAAAATTCATTTTAGAACAGATCCCAACAGCCTTCTTGATTGTATGAAAAGAGACCCATATATTTCATCCTGGACAGCAGTGCTTCTGTCTAAACTCAATCAATTGGGGTTAGAGGTAGATGATTTTTCTACCGCTGATGAGTCATATATCTTCAGATGTATTAAACTGAGACTGTGGGAATCGGAGGATACGAAATTACGGCCAGCTTCCTTAGGTCTTTATGCTTTTTGTGGCAAAATGCCCAATTATCTATCAGACCTAACCACTCCAAGTCATTGCAGGGCATTTATGTTGGCTAGACTAAACGCGTTTCCCTCCAAAGTTTTACAAGGGAGATATCAGCGAGTCCCTTTAGCCGACAGACTTTGCTCCTGTGGAGCAAATACCCCTGACTCAATCCAGCATATATTGCTTGATTGTTCTTTATACCATAACCTCCGCAAAGATTTATTTGGCAAGCTTTCTTTTTCTCCAGATTTGTCTATTCTGCCACCCTGTTATTATTTATTGAGTGACACTGAGGGGGTGGTTAGTGAGGCTGTGGCAAAATTTCTGGCTGACATCCTTAAATTTAATTCTGACCATGTTTGAATGCATCTGTAAGCTCGGTTTTATCTTGATTTTATCTCCAATGTTTAAATTTTTATATTCTGTGTATTTTTATCTGAATCTATTATGCCATTAAAGGTTTGGTATGGTATGAGTACCCAGCTTGCTGGGGGGAAAGCGTAGATGACTGGGGAAGGCAATGGCAAACCACCCCGTAAAAAGTCTGCCGTGAAAACGATGTGAAAGCAACGTCACCCCAGTGTTGGAAACGACTGGTGCTTGCACAGGGGACCTTTCCTTTTCCTCCACAGGATATAATGGAGTGCCCAGAGGACTTCCAACCTTCTTCCTGCTTTCTGAAGAGGGGATAGGGCCTCCAAACCAAGGGATCCCCTGCCCCCACCTGGGGATTGGCAACCCTCCCCCAGATCACCCAATGGCCGGGTAAGGACTGAAATTTGGGACCCCCCCCCCCCCAGTCTGATTCCATAAACACTGCCCCCACGCCCGGCTGGCAGGTATAGTTCTCCTGTCCTCCATTTTATCCTCACCACAACCTGGTAATGCAGGCCAGGATTCTGTTCCAAATTATTAATTATAGCAGGTCTTAAAATCACAGTATGCAAAGGACATACTTTTAAATAGCATCATTGCAAAAGGCCAGGATTATAAGCAACAGTGATTCATGCAACGGTCACCTCGAGACTGGATTACTGTAATGCCCTCTACATGGGGCTGCCTCTGTGCCAAACCCGGAAGCTGCAGCTGGTGCAGAACGCGGCTGCTAGACTGCTGTTGGGGCTCCCAAAGTGGGAGCACATACAGCCGAGGCTGCGTGAACTGCACTGGCTGCCAGTTATATACCAGATTCGTTACAAAGTGCTGGTTATCACCTTTAAAGCCCTATATGGCCGAGGACCTGCCTACCTTAGGGACCGTCTTTCCCCATATGAACCCCAGAGAGCGCTGGGGTCAGCTGGGAAGAACTTGCTGACTATCCCCGGGCCGAGAGAGGTAAAGCTTCAGGGCACCCGTGATCGGGCTTTCTTTGTTATGGCTCCACGCCTATGGAACCAGCTTCCGGAGGAAATGCGGGCCCTGCGGGAATTTGAACAGTTCCGCAGGGCCTACAAAACCACCCTTTTTCGATTGGCCTTCGCCAACTAAGGGGAAACTGCTAATGAAATTTGTATAATAGCACCAGTATATTAATTTTATTGATTTTAGAGTTTAGTGGAATTTTAATTAATGTGTTAGTTGAACATATATGAACATATGAAGCTGCCTTATACTCAATCAGACCCTTGGTCCATCAAAGTCAGTATTGTCTTCTCAGACTGGCAGCGGCTCTCCAGGGTCTCAAGCGGAGGTTTTTCACACCTATTTGCCTGGACCCTTTTTAGTTGGAGATGCCGGGGATTGAATCTGGGACCTTCTGCTTGCCAAGCAGATGCTCTACCACTGAGCCACAGCCCCATTCATGGCTCTCCAGGGTCTCAAGCGGAGGTTTTTCACGCCTACTTGCCTGGACCCTTTTTAGTTGGAGATGCCGGGGATTGAACCTGGGACCTTCTGCTTCCCAAGCAGATGCTCTACCATTCAGCCACAGCCCCATTCATGGCTCTCCAGGGTCTCAGCTGAGGTTTTTCACACCTATTTGCCTGGACCCTTTTCTGGAGATGCCGGGGATTGAACCTGGGACCTTCTGCTTCCCAAGCAGATGCTCTGCCACTGAGCCACCGTCCCTCCCTTTAGTAAGTTTTGTTTAAATACCTTGTAAAACTAATGTATTGATTGTGTTGTTAGCCGCCCTGAGCCTGCTTCGGCGGGGAGGGCAGGATATAAATAAAATTGATGATATGATCTGATAAGCCGCCGCCCCCAAAT